>NC_081353.1:42337781-42564710 GCF_029784015.1 Lycium ferocissimum | reverse complement strand
ACGATAAGAAAAGATTGCGTCCTTTTTTTCCAAAAAACTTTTCCCAATTCCCGGGTTATATTAAAAGTTTTGTTGTTGAGAGATGTTTTGACTTTTGAAGGAATCTATAATCTATCCACTTGCATTGGGCATATTCCCCCTCTTCACTAATAAAAATACTCGCTTAGGCAACCGACCCCAATCCCTTCATCCTAGCTTGTGGGCTTGTGTAAGCGCCCTTCTTGAGACTTAATTCAGTCGACCAACTAATACTTAACAAGTTCCACTTGGCCCTCAAGCAACATAATCTCTTTCAAACGTGCTCAATTAACCTTCCATTTTCTTTACATTACTTAAGCAACCACCTAATTACTACCTTCCTACTCCTTGTCTCGCAACTTCCTTCTCTAATTTCTCCCCACACACCCCACCCTTTATATATATCCAAAATCACCACTTCACACTCACTCAATCACCAAGCTTTCAAAATCTTTCTCTTCTCTCCATTCATAGATTCTTAATTTACTCACTACTTTGAGTTCACAATTGTTTACACTTTGTTTCTTTCAAGAAAAATCAACTAGCAATGGCACTTTGAAGCTTTGAATTCTCCAACTACCACAACCCCACCCTCATTTCAATTTGAGAAAACTACTCAAAGCTACCTTGAATCTTGGACAAAAAGGCAAGAGATCAAAACGACCTCGTAGCATCATGGAACAACAACCAACTGAAGAAGAATACTTAGCTTTCTGTCTTCTCATGCTCGCACGTAGCGGTAATAATAATTTTACTACCACTACAACAAATTCAATAACACCGTTATATCAAACAATTTGTACAAGTGTTCAGTGTGTGGTAAGGCTTTGGTTCTTATCAAGCTTTGGGAGGACACAAAGCTAGTCACCGTACTCAAACTACTCCTTAACGGAGATAAAGTCAACGAAAACGCCGTTACAACCACGACCAGTGCCACGTCCTAGCTAACGTTAGCGGAAAGACTCACGAGTGTTCCATTTGTCACAAGACTCTTCCAACTCCGGACAAGGCCGGTCATAAAAGGTGTCCCACGAGGGAAGGTGACGTCATCGTCATCGAGCGGTGTGGGGTCCACGAGCAGCCAGCGTGGCGGCTTTGACTTGAATATTCCGGCTTTGCCAGAATTTTTGGCCGGGTTTTGGCTCAGGCGAGGAGGAGGTGGAAAGTCCTCATCCAGCTAAGAAATCACGACACTTGCTGCCAACTAAACTTGAATTATTCCAACAACAGTAGGACTTGAAGACTTGAACAAAACTATACAAATTTAGTTGATGAGTTAGTTCTTCAATTAGTTGTTACATGATTCATGGAGGGTGGATAATTTATTTATTTTTTTATTTTTTATTTTTTTTGTAAATATCGAGTACACTTGGTAAAAGTGGTTATTTGATTATTTAATTGATTTAATTTATATTTTCAAGGCATGACTATGTTCACACTTAATTTTTCTTTTTTTGTTTTTTGTTTTACCGGTATTAAATTTATCCATTTTAGGTTAGCTAATGTGGTTAGTAGTGAATAATTTCATTTTAGAAACAAAATGTTCCTTACCAAAAAGATTAGATTTTAAGGTGACCATCTCCCAAGTAGTAAAATGTGCATAACGAATGTTTCTTTCTTTCTTTTTTCTTATAGCTGTCTACGGTGGGAAGTTTGCCTTATAATTGCTAGCTAATCATTTTAACTCTTTCCTTGGTAGTCATGCAATAATGAATAGTTAAAAAGATAATAACAATGTTAAACAACTTACGTCATCCCTACAAGAACCATTATCTTTAATTTAATTAGTCATTAACATAGGGTCCATTGACAAATTCATGCATTTACATACGTCTACAATTTATAGTAGCCAACTTGTAATAAAACCCTATGAAGAGTATAAGGAAAGGGAAACACAGTCAACGTTGGCAAGTTGTTAGCACGGCTGCTGGCTGCTGATAAAGTCAGACAAGATTTAGGTCAAATAGTGCGAAATAACACTGATTACTACTGTTGGATTATGGATGCAGTGGTAGAACTTAAAAGGTTTTATAGTTTTCAGTTGACTCTAATTTTTATGCACTAATAATGTACATATATATTTATATAATCACATCATTATATATATATTTGGAGAATAGCAATTTATGATTGATTAATCAATATGAAAAATATTTTTACAATATTAGACCACCAATTTATATTTTGCCAAAATTTTAAAAATGCTTCTGGGGAAAATTATTCTTTTAGCTTTGTAATTAATTTTTCTACAACCCAAAAAAGATAATTTTGTTCTCAAAAATTAGCTTAAACACTTTTAACTCTAAAACAAGTATTTTTGCATATAAAAGAAATACCATTGAATTTCCAAAAACTTGGTCAAATAAACTAACAACAACAACAACATAACCGGTGTAATTCCATAAGAACACTCCTAAGTAGGATGTAGGCAAACCTTATCCTACCTTTGTCGATTAGTGAGGTTATTTCCGATAGGCCCTTAGCTCAAAAGAAGTGTAATCAAAACATGGTTGAAAAGAAAATAACGACAACAAAATAGGAAGATAAACAAAACAAATAAAGCAACATATCTTATTGAAAATTGAAAAATAAAATACTACGCGAATACTACTAATACTATTACTCCCTCCGTCCCAAAAAAGATTGACACTTTTTTCGCTTTTTGGTAGTCAATCCAGTTGTACTTGACCGCCAATTTTTTTGTAATATGTCTTTTAAATATTTTAAATTATTAATTATGGTGACTTATTAAAATGCTTTTACGTAATTTTCAAATATATAAATTTTATCTCAAAAAAAAATTAAAGATTTTATGTTCAAATGCATGATTAAAATTAAAAAAATTTGACTCGAAAAACGAAAAGTGTTACTCTTTTTAGAGAGAGTACTAAATAAAGAGAAGATGAGAAGAGGAGACTAACCCCCCCCCCCCCCCCGCCTTTCCACATAAACTATTTAAGTACTTTTCGTCCCATAAAAGTGTCACCTTAGCTAAAAACACGCATATTAAGAAACCAATAATGCACAATGTCGAGTTTATCAAATTACCCCTATATAATAAAAATAAATTACTTTTACCTTTTAATTAGAGTTAATGCCCCAAAATAAATCTTTTGACATTGAAATTCAACAATGCCAAGTTCTTATGGCTGGCTTTCAGTCAATCGTTTAGGATGTTACTTTATTGTCTAAGGGTAGAAATTGAAAAAACTAATCAATTTACGTCTTCATTTTCTAAAATGACACTTATTATGGGATAAAAAAATTTGATTAAGGTGACATTTATTATGAGACGGAGGAAATAATTTTTTATATCTTGTGAGGAGATATTTTGACTTTTGAAGGAGTCCATAGTCTACACCACATGCATTAGGCATATTCCCGGCCTTTTTGCACTAATAAAAATAGGAATTTTTACGCGTTATAAATGCCTACTTCTAATACGTAATTAATGGTAATAACTACCTTTTATTTTAATTACTAATAATAACTAAATATTTTTCTAATTTAACTATTATAGCTACACGATAATCTTTTGAATTACCATTTCACAAATACACCTAAAAATTAGCACTCCAATCCCATATCCCCTTTAATGTTATGATATATTAATCACTTAATATACGTTACATTCTCTCCCTTTTCATAACTTCTTACCTTTTATGATCGTTTTCTCTTCCTATCTTCACTTTCAACGAAAATTTCAACTTATTCTACTTTGATCAAGAAGATTCGTTTATTTTATCTTCTTTTTTTCCAAAAAGAAAAAAGAAGCCTTAAAGTATACGTTCTATCCCATCTCCTTTGTTTCGTGAAATTTTCGCTATTTTGTGTTATTATTCTTCCACAAAAAATCAAGGTGGAAGCGATTATTTCTTGACCATGGTGGTGGTTATGGTATATGCACATGAGAGTAAAGAGAGAGAAAGTTTTTTAGGGTTTGAGAAGACGAAAAATATATGTATTTGTGTATGTTCTATGATATAACTACCCAATTTGTGGTTGGTGGTGTATTTTGTAAGTTTTTCTATATATTTGTGTATTTTGTTCAAATTAATTCCATCGGTTCATCTAGTTTTAAATACATACACGTATGAATACATGGTAAGTTTCTATATATTTATGTATTTTGTTCAAATTAATCCCATCAAATACATGGGTGATGCAAGTTGTTACTCACACAAATATATGAGATTTAATTTAAAATACATGGGTTTGATTGGAAACTTCAAATACATTAGTTATGCTATCAAATACATGGGTAAATAAAAAAACGAAATCAATATTGAAGACTTCAAATACATTACCACTAAATACATGGGTGATTTAAATTGTTACTCGCACAAATACATGATATTTAATATAAAATACGTGGAGTTTGATTGGAAACGTCGAATACATTAGTTATGCTATCAAATACATCGGTAAATAAAAAAACGAAATCAATATTGAAAACTTCAAATACGTTGGTTCGTTGATTGATCGTGTTTGTTTGTCGATGTATTTTCCAAGGTGTTGAAGATTTAACGAAATTTGAATTTTACGTTTGAATGTTCAAGAATGCATGGAAGGAGAGAAACGCGTGAGGAAAGAGAATATTACGGAGATTTTTGAAAGAAGGTAAAAAATGTCTTAATTTCTCATTTAATACCCACTGGATAAACGCAAATAAAGGGGCACATTTCGCTTATTTTTACCGCATGCTCATGTATTTGCCGGCAACAAATACATGCGAAAACATACACAAATCGGATGATTTTTAGCTACGAATGGTAATATTAAAAGGGTAGGCTAGAATGGTAGGGAAGCATAGTTCTGATAAGGTAGTCGTTTGAGAAATTTTACCATAAAAATACTCGCTTGGGCAACCGGCCCCAATCCCTTCATCTAGGCATGGGTTTGTTGCCGCCCTTCTTGAGACTTAATTCAGTCACCACTTGGCCCAACTAAAGTGGGTTTGTGATGGGGTGGTCGGAGATCTCTTCACCCTAATTAAAAGTTTTGGATTCGAATTTTTGGGAATAATCTTTTTTTGTTGGAAGCGTTGTCCTAAAAATGAGCTCCGTAATGTGCGAATCCTAATATTGAGTCCATTTGGGTTGGCTTATAAGTTGCTTATAAGTTATTCACTTTTTTTTGAAGATTGCTTGGTCAGCTTTAAAGTCGTTAAATCGCGCTAAAATAGTTCAAAAATAATTGAGCCGTCAATTTTAATTTATGTAAAAAAGCAGTTTATGTTCTAAAACAATTTAAAGCCAAAAAAAATAAATTGAGATCCAAACAGGCTCATTATCCGACCCTAAAGTGGGTATGGGACACCGAATGAGTACTCGGAAAAAATAAGTTCCACGTGGCCCTCAAGCAATCTCTTTCTCAAACGTGCTCCACTCTTCTTCCCTTATCTTTATCAAGTACTTAAGCGACCACCTAATTACGACCTTCCTACTCCTTGTCCCGCAACTTCCTCCTCTTTCTCACCACACCCCTTTATATACAACCCACTAACAACTTCACTCACCAAGCTTTCAAAAATCTTCTCTCTTCTCTCCATTCATAGATTCTTAATTTACTCACTACTTTGAGTTCCACAATTTTTTACATCTTTGTTTCTTTCAAGAAAAACCAGCTAGCAATGGCACTTGAAGCTTTGAACTCTCCAACTACCACAACTCCACCATCATTTAAATTTGAAACTACAAGTACTCAAAATTACCTTGAGTCTTGGACTAAGGGCAAGAGATCAAAACGACCTCGTAGTATCATGGAGCAACATCCAATAAATGAAGAAGAATCCTTAGCTTTTTGTCTTCTCATGCTAGCACGTAGCTGTAATAATAATTTTACAACCAATTCAACGACACCCGTTATATCAAAGAATTTGTACAAGTGTTCAGTGTGTGGTAAGTCTTTTGGTTCTTATCAAGCTTTAGGAGGACACAAAGCTAGTCATCGTACTAAACAACTCGTTAAGGGTGAAGTCAACGAACACTCCGTTACAACCACGACCAGTGCCACGTCAGCTAACAACGTTAGCGGAAGGACTCACGAGTGTTCCATATGCCACAAGACTTTTTTAACTGGACAAGCTTTGGGCGGTCATAAGAGGCGTCACTACGAGGGGAAAGTGACGTCATCGTCATCTAGCGGTGTGGGGTTCACGAGCAGCCAGCGTGGCGGCTTTGACTTGAATATTCCGGCTTTGCCAGAATTTTGGCCAGGTTTTGACTTGGGCGAGGATGAGGTGGAAAGTCCTCATCCAGCTAAGAAATCGCGACACTTGCTGCCAACTAAACTGGAATTATTCCGCCAACAGTAGGACTTGGAAGACTTGAACAAAGCTATACAAATTTAGTTGATGAGTTAGTTCTTCAATTAGTTGTTACATGTTTCATGGGAGGGTGGATAATTTTTTATTTTTTTATTTTTATTTTTTGTAAATATCGAATACACTTGGTAAAAGTGATTATTTGATTTAATTAATTTGTATTTTCAAGAAATGACTATGTCCACACCAAATTTTTCTTTTTTGTTTTTACCCGCTGTTCGTTATCCATTTTAGGTCTCGTTAATCCAGGTTGTATTAGCCAATTTCATTGTAGAAACAAAATGCTCCTTACCCAAAAAAGATTCGATTTTAAGGTGACCATGTCCACGCACAAGTGGCAAAATATGCATAACGACTGTTTCTTTCTTTCCCTTATAGCTGTCTACAGTTGGAAGTTTGCCTTATTATTGCAAGCTAATCACTTTACTTTTCCTTAGTAGTCATGCAATTATGAATAGTCAAAAAAAAAATAAGATCAATGTTAAACAACTTACGTCATCCCTACAAAAACCATAATCTTTAATTTAGTCATTAGCATAGGGTCCGTTGACAAATTCATGCATTTACATAACATACGTCAACAATATATAGTAGCCAACTTGTAATCAAAACCCTATGAATAGTAAAGGAAAGTGAATCACAGTCAACGTTGGCAAGGAGTCCGGCACTTTTGTAACTCAGAAAAAAAATTTGGAACCAAACTAACCCATTAAAAAAAAAAAAAAAAACCAAACTAGGCTTCACGCACAGATTCTGTGCGTGAAGGGCCAAACTGTACATTTACATTTTGTCCCTTTCACGCACAGAATCTGTGCGTGAAACCCTTACCTAAAACCCGACCCAACCTTTATTTTTCTCTTATCAAACTCAAAAATTAAGGTTTTTTGCGTACTTTGATCGAAGATTAGTCAGGTTTCAAAACACCGGAATATAAATATTTTATATAGACCTTAATATTTTTTTTAGTGTACAATAATATCGACTCATTACATCAAGTATACATATACATTTGGATTGTCGTTTTAGGGGTTGTAAAGTGCTCCGAAGTACATCTGAAAACTTGTTATATTTAGGTTTAAGTGCCATATTTTATAGGGTGCGGATTCTTTTATGTCTTTTTTATTTTGTTATTGTATTGTGTAATCCGCACATTTTGAATGTGCAAAAATAAATATAATATTTAAAAATAATTCATCCAATACGAGAGGTTCATAATAATTGAAAAAAATTTCATTCCATTAGCAATGAAATACATCATTAAATTACAATAGACTAAAAAAAAAAAATCAAGTTCTAGACACTCTTCTACTTCCAGATGTGCTGCCACCACGAGAGTTTTGTCCACATGAACGCTTATCATGCCCAAATTGCTTACATGTCGAGCACTTGCGAGAGTAAGTCTTTTCGCTAATATCCATTTGATTGTGATAACGGGTTAGCTTGTTTTTTCCCAATTCACGGATATGGTTCTTGTTCGCAATCATAGAAAACGACGCGACTGGCCAATAAGCTTGATCACCAAGGGGCCGGAATTGGCCGGAATATGCTTTAAAGTATTTTACGACCTTATATTCCTCCGCTACATAATCAGTTACATTTCTGGCCATTCTCTCAAAGCACTTGACTGCATGAGAACATGGCATGTGGTACGTTTGCCACTTACCACAAGTGCATGATTGTGTACGCTCAGTAACGATATGTTTGTTTCCTCCTTTTCCGTCGCAATAACCCGTTCTAACTTCATACACTCATTGAACGACGTCATACTCAATCATTTGGTGACCCTCTGCCTTTCTTCTATAGTGCTCTATTTTTTTGTAGGGCTTTGGCATCCATGTTCCCTCGTCGGCTAATATAGCTATGGCCTGTCTTGACCTATCCGCAAATCGCTCCATGACCTGCTTGAAAGTTAGTCTTACATTGCGGTGACAGGTAGTCCTCGAGCAGATTTGAGGAGTCCATTGAAAGACTCCGAGCTGTTCGTTGTGAGTATGCCCCATCTCCTTCCTCCATCAGCATAAAGAGTCAATTTTTCAACTTCTAATTTCATTAACCAAACATATGCCTCTTCACTCATTTCCCTTAGCAGCTCTATTTTTGCAACCCATTTTCTTTGTTGATGCTGCATCGCAGCCCCCCATATCAATTTATTTACAGTGCCATTTCCAAACTTTGTTTGCAAATTAGCCTTTAAGTGCTTTAAGCAATATCGATGGTAAGCATGTGGAGGCTGCCACCCTTCCAGAGTACACATATTGTGCAATATGCCTTTATAACGATCCGATAGGACACATATGCCCTGACGACCCTTAATAACATGAGTTTGTAGATGAGTCAAGAACATCCTCCATGTCTCGTTGCTCTCGTTGGCGGCAATTGCGAAAGCAAGAGGAAATATTGACCCATTGGCATCCATACCTACTGCAATTAGGAGCTTAATGTCATATCGGCCATACACATGGGTCCCATCTATCGATATCACATTCTTGCAGTGAGCAAAACCATCAATACTTGGTTTGAATGCCCAAAAGACGAAGTCGAAAATTCGCCCTTCTAAAAGTCGTCACCGTACAACGGTGCAGATTAGCATGTTATAGAGCCGCCATATACCCCGTAACGCTGAAAAGAGGATTCCCAAGTTCCAAAGATCGTTTCAAAAGCACGTCGATACCGAGAAATCCCTTCTCTTGCTTATGATTTTACCATATTTTGAGTGGACCATGCCAATACAAGTTTTGATAGGCATCCTGCATAAGTTTAAACAAACAACATTTAACAATTATATTTTAATTGCTATAAGATATATAATGTAAACGGTCAGATAAATTACCTTGGAGTTTTCTTAATGTGTTTAAGTAACATACGAGAAATCATGTTTATATCTAGATTACAATGATCTGCTCGACTTTGTCCCATATCACTAGTGTGCTTCGGTGGAATTTTGTGATTTCCCACAGACCATCTATTTTAGCAATTCCCCCAAGCAACCACCGACCTTGAGTATGTCGCCTACAAATCAGCCTCCATACCGATCGTTTGAGTCATCAACCTTAAACTCCTCATACCTTTACACAATACATTCGACAGCCCGTTGCAACATCTTTTTTGACGTGAAGCGCATTCCCTTTGCAATGACGCATTCATCAGTCATAGGATTTTTTGGTTCAATCCACGTTTTTTGGTGACTTTGATAATCATCTCTTGTGAAGACAAATGCACCCTCACGACCTCGAGACTCGTCAAGATATGGAATATAGTCGAATGCTATTGCATCGAGTCGATCGTAACCGTGTTTTCGGCCATCGGAGGTGGTACGTGGTGTTGAGTTGGTTGTTTGGTTTTGGGACTACAATGCGTATCTTCATCCCCTTCACTATCTTCATACCGATTACCTCCGTATTATTAGCTGGTTCATCGCCATCACTCTCTGATGTATCCATATAACTTGGACAATCAGCGCTATCTAAGAAAGGCCTCCTCCTACACGATAAAAAGCATATGTTAAATTCCAAATTCACAAATATGTTATATATATATATATATATATTAATTATTTAGCATCTAGGTGATGAACTTACACATATTGATTATGAGCATGGTGTGGAGAATGATCAACTCCACCAAACTGAGAGGACTGTCTTTCATCCACAGTTGGTACCACTGGCGAGTTTTGATAATAATCAGCTGCACCGAACTGAAAATTATTATAATAATCAGTTCCACTGAACTGAGAATTATTGTAATAATCCGCTCCACCGGACCGAGAGTTCGATAATAATGACTTGCTCCACTAAATTGAGATGGTAACAATATTACTCATATCAGGTTTATAACCCCTACAAAGATTTAAAAAGGGTTATTTATCAATACATACAATAAACACGTGCTACTGCACAAAATAATAATATAAGAATGCATTTTTACCAAGTGATTAAATTGTTGGGTAAGATTTTCCAGCGGCACCTGGCTACTCAAAATACCCTCGTAAGAACTAAAATCTCCATACGTGTTAGCTTGACTGGGCTGTTGTTGCGGGACCTCTCTGGGTATCTTTTCAACATACATCTCCAGAACATTAAGGGCGACTAAATGTTTTAATTCTTCTGGCGCATTCAAATAATCTCTTAAAGAATCATCATCATTGACATAATGCCTACTATAAAGCACTATACCATTGGAAACTGATTGTGGATATCTGCCTGTTATAGAGATTTCGTACTCATCTGGACTAACCTTCATTTTTTCACATATGTAAGTGACTAGCGATTCATAAGACATTTCAAGTGGACATTTAACATGAACGTTTGGTCTTTTATTGTAACGAACTGTACTATTATCATCAAGGATAATACCATCCCAATGTATTAAAACCTTAACTGGTGGAATATCTTGAGCCATTTTTTGTAAGACTTAGGATAGGTTTTTTTGAATGACTTAAGAGACTTAAACTTATGAAATGGATGAGTTTTTACCTCGTCCAACATTCTTCTTAAATAGATTCATATTCACCCCTATTGCGCACAAGAACATTGCGTAATATGAATTTAATTCAAATAAACGGTCAAAAATTCAGCATTGTGTTGTCCAATCGGTCCTTTAGGTGTCATAAAAAAGCTGAAATTGGCATGCATGATATGTTGTCAAATCATGTCCTATTGCGCACAAGAACATTGCGTAATATGAATTTAATTCAAATAAACGGCCAAAAAATACAGTACTATATATAACATGATTGACAAACAACTAGTATTCACTTTAAAATGAGTTATCATGACATTCTACAACCAATTTGGAAATCTTGATTCTATTACATGTTTTACCCCAGCAAAAATATTTGAAGCAATACGTAGGACATGGGAACTAGATGATGATGATTTTCATTACTCAAATAACCCTTGTTGACACCTAATTTTGGCTCGACGTGCTTAAAATTAACGTTTTGGGAGGCCTTGATTCGTTAAAGAGCGCGAAATACATTTTTTACACATTTTTACATTTTTCGATGATTTATTGATAATTGTCCTCATTTTAGGAGTTTTATCAATTTATTGTCATTTTTCAAGAATCATTATTTTTGCACATGTACAGCGAATACTACCATTTTTGTGCAATTAATAATTGTTTCTTAATTTTATAGCAATACATTTTTATATATTATACATTAATATTTATATTTTATACTTACATTATTATTTAACTATATTTTAGTACAGTCCGTCGGTGCAGAGAAAACCGGAGGAACTAATTTTAAACACAGATAAAATTTAGCACATGGTTTTGAGAAGCCATGGTTTTGTGAAGCCCATGGTCTTGTGAAGCCCATGGTTTTGACACATGGGTTTGCAAGTGATTTACTTTTGCCTATATAAAGGAGGACTTCCCCTCTCATTTTTCTCATCACTTGCACACTACCTCACATACATTTTTCTTCTCTCTACACTCTCTAGATTTTCTTTCTATAAGAAGACTAGCAAGGCTAGCACTTTCTTCCTCTTTTTATATTTCTTTTTAGTTGTCTTTATATTTCATTCATACATTGCTTCTTTACTTATTCATATATATTGTCTTTACATTTATTTACTTGCATTGTCTTTATTTTTTTTATCTATATTATTTTTACATTTATTTATATACATTGTGTCATTAAATTTCTTCATATATTGTTTCTATATTTTTGTATTCCCTATACATTTTTCTTTACATTTTATATATATTTTCCTTATACTCTCCACACTTTTCCTTTATATTATCTTACATCTATCTATTCTTTTATATATTTTTTATACACATACGTTATATACATATACATGTATATATTTACATTACTTAACTACTAAGAAAAGAAGGGAGAAACTTTTCATGAAAAGGAATGCACTTATTGTCTCTACATTTTTTATGCATTATCTTTATATTTTGCTATATTGTCTCTACAACTTTATTTATTTTCAATACATGTAAACATTGTCAAGTATTTTCTTTACACTTTTGTCAATACCATCACACTACATGCCTATTTTTTTTCTATATATTTTGCTATTTACATTTACTCTACATTGGCTATACATCATATTTATATTTACCTATGTTTTCTTTTTTATTCTTATGTTCTTTTTACATACATCATGCACCTATACATTTGTTACATTACATACACTACACTAATCTTAGGGTCAAATCAAGTTTCATCATTCTTTTGTCAAATCATGTTTTCAAAAACTTTATGTCAAATCATTTTTTCAATAACTTTTTGTCAAACTACTTTTCCAAGGACTTTGATCATATTACTTTTTCAAAGAATCTTTATCAAATCACTTTTTAAAGACTTTATGTCACATACCTTAGTTTTTGACTTTTTCAAATTATTTTAACTAATACTTTTTCTTTCATCTTGCAATTTATTACAAATACTATACTTTTGGCCGATGAAGAAATTTCCGTCGATTTCCAAGGCCTCCCATGTACAAAAGACGGATTTTTTATGTTAAGTTTATTTATTATTTCTTTAATTCATTTGATAGTTATTTAATCTCTTACTAACATTTTTACCAAGTGCTTATATAGGTATGGGGAAATACATCTCAAAGACAATACTTGGAAGGCAACTGAATCACTGTTTGTATTTACTTTCCGCGTTCATTAAACTTGTACATAACATAAACTCGTACCATATTGGAAATATTATTTTGGATGTCCGGTGGAGATATTTATTTACTTGTCATCTTGCATGCTTAATTTAAAGCTTGTCGTTCGCTTTAGGCAAGAATTAGGCTGTCAATACTTTCATAAATAGATTAAATTGACTTAGTATAAATGCTTTGTTAAATAAATTTACACTTTTGACGTTTAGGCAAAATACTAGTCCATCCCTTATTTCATATTCTTTATATACTCTTAATGCAACTTACATTTTATATTGTTTCGTGTACACTAATACATATTTTAATTAAGTTAAATTCACATTTTGACGCTAGGCGAATATTAAGTCATCCATTTACAAATCTTTTATTCTTTAGAGGCATTACACATTTTCACTCATTTTTTATCCACAATTCCTTATATTTATTTTTTACCAATAATTTTTATAATTATTTTGTTCCTTATTCTTTTGATAGGATATTCATTAAACAAACACTCTTTTTAACTAAACGGTAGAAACAAGTCAAATAAATTTCACTTTTCTGAATAATTTCGTTATATAAAATCTTTACACCAATGAATATTCGTAAATTATTTTTACATTCTTTATGCACTAATATACCTAGTTATACAATTCTTTATACATTTTAGGTTTGACGTACACTCTTTTACACTTAAAATATGTTCTTTATATGTTTAATATACATACATTCTTTTAATATACATAGACGCACATTCTTTATATCCTTGATATATTTATTTTTACATAGTCTCACATTTTTTTTTTTATATTCTTAATATAATTACACATTCTTTACACTAACATATATATACACTCTTTGTACTAACAGATATACTTTTATACTTACGAGGTACATTCTCTTTATACTCTTTTATATATTCTTTTTTACTATACATTCTTTATGAATACTTGACACTTGATACAAATACATTTTTATACACTGTATATATTTAGTATATTATCACCTAGTGTAGCTTTTCATAAAGTCATAACATTTTGAAAACAGGTAATAATAATGATAATGTATATATAGTCCCCTCTAGTGTTCGTTAAACTAAGTCTAAGAATTTGTCTTGGGCGAGCTGCGAGGGATGCTTAATACCTTCCCCCTGGGTAAATAAAACCCTTATCTAGAATCTTATAGGTTTCGTGGACTAAAATGGAGTAGACACACAAATACATATAGGTTTCCTGATTTTCCTAAAAAAATAAGGTGGCGACTCTAACCCTTTTAAACCAGTTAGAAGAACCGGGAAGTTGCAAACTATCTTGGTCCCAGTTCAATATAGGGCGTAACAACCCTAACAAAAGATTCAATCAAGAATACAATAAACCAATGAGAGAGGAGTGCAATTGGCATGTTAGGGAGGCTGAAGCACTGGAGCAAAAGTTAGCTTCAATAGGGCTTAAACGTCCAAAAAAACGTGCTATGTCAATGCCTCGCGGAACTCCACAAGAGTTTAATTTTGCTCTTAATCATTTTCGCGAAGAGAATAATCGGATGCAAATACGTTACCATAGGGTACAATATGGTATACATGGCAGCACAAGATTTAGATCCAAGTGGGATTCGGACTGTGAAATGTCCGATGAAGATTAATATTTTTCTTATAATAGGGTAAGTAGGTAGGGTCATAAAGACCCTTCCCCCCCCCCCTCCCCCGAGGGTACTTGGGGGTTTGCAACTATATAAGTAGCCCTTTCTTTTGTTATTAGACTACACCATATTCAATGTCGAGTAGTAGAAACTTAGCTTGGTCTTTACTCCTTCCAAAAGAACCAAATAGCAGTGATGAGAGAGTTTAAATCATAGCAGCTTTTTCGAGTGATACCGTTGATTTCAAACTAGACGAGCTAAATCCGCACTTTCTTGTAGAGCATAATGATGACTTCTGCAGTGTGAAATATTCAGATCCGCGAGAATACTATTGCAGTTTACGCCGAGAATGGTCATATTGGATTGCTGCATCAGAACGTCTTGTTCGTGACTTGAAAAATCTCAACGCTCTAATCCCAACAAGGTACTCACTAACCATGTCTCGAGTAGGTCCAGCAACTTGCGAGATGGCCGTACAAAGGATTAGAAAAGAAAACAAATGTATCGTCGGCAAGACGTTGTAGATTTTACATGCTAAAGTTGGCCCGAAGAACAAGCATCATCAACCGGTAGAGAACTAATATCTCCGAAAAAAGATGTGTGTTAAGAGACCTCAATATCGTTCGAGGACGATATCGAGGACTTCTATTCCCGATGACGATTAGGGTCTATTTAGGCTCACCGTCTTAGATTATGGGTCATTTAAGTTTCGGACTAAATTTTCGTTAATTTATATTTTTATTTTATGATGAAGTCATCAATTTGAATTAGTTTGGCATGTTTTTAATTTGCTTTTATTTTTAAAGTCTATTATTAATTGACAATCTAACAAAGAAACACAAATAAATTACTACATAAAGGGTGCCGATTACATTATAGGGAAAAAGTACAACTAGTAAAAACATAATCCATAGAAATATTAAACTTAATAAACAAAATACATATAAATAATGAACAACAACAACATAACACAAATAATCTTCCACAATTTAAGTTTTTCTTTCAAAGCTATTTTCTCATGTTGAGCCTCCCTAAGTTTAGCCTTCAGCAAATTTCATTTTTTTCGGAATCGATGAGCAACACATCCAAACCTTCAATTTTTTCTTCAGCTTCCACAAGCTTAAATTGCGAGTCCAACTTAGTGGTATCTCTAGAGATACGTGACGTCGCGGTATCTCTATCCAAAACTGAATTTTTAAACTTCGCCGCCACCGTTTTATCCACGTGAATGCTATCTTCTCACCGAAAGTATTTGCAACCGCCCATATCCTATAAACATTACAAGAAAATCAGTTTTTTAAAGTAAAATATATGGACAACGTGAAAAAAAAAACACTAAAAAATGTAAAATCACTTACTTCGGGCACTTTACAACGAAAAAAACTACGACCCGGATTATCTTGGGTCTTTGGTGTTTTTAGTTTACAGTAATAACTGCATTCGCAAATATCGGGTTGTATAGCAAACATTGAAGTTTCAAAACTTTGAGACATATTTTTGAAAGTGCAAAAATGTGTTGAAAGGGTGAAGATGGAGAAAATGAAAGATAAGAGAAAGAATAAAGGTTGGGTCGGGTTTTAGGTAAGGGTTTCTGTGCGTGAAGCCTAGTTTGATTCTTTTTTTTTTTTAATGGGTTAGTTTGATTTCAAAAAAAAAATTCTGGGTTACAAAAGTGCCGGACTCGTTGGCAAGTTGTTAGCACGGCTGCTGGCTGCTGATAAAGTCACACAAGATTTAAGTCAAATAGTGCAAAATAACACTGTTGGAATATTCTACTACTGTTGGAATAATGGATGTGGCAGAACTTAAAAGGCTATAGTTTTCAGTTGTTTTATGCACTAATAGTGTAAATATATATATATTTATATAATCACATTTTCTATTATATTTAAATGTGGTAAAGGGACAAACATAGCTTCCCATGGTTGTACCATGGGCTTTAAAATTATACACGCAATGAATGTTTGTACCATAAGTTATATAAATTGTACAGTTTAACCAACTATTTTTATATCCCATGTAGACATATGTTATAGTACTTAATATTTATTCCTTTCTCGTGTATACACGTATATACTTCAAATTTAATTCTCCGACACATTTATTTCCTCCGTGCACTTTTACTTGTTCACTTTTGACTTTTCGTGTTCTAACTGAATATTTATTCTCTTCTCATATATAGATATATGCAGTTCAATTTTAATTCTCCTACACAAATTTATTTCCTCCGTGCACTTTAATTTGTTCACTTTTGACTTTTCACATTCTTTGAGAATTAATAAATCCACGTGGATATATGTCATAGTATTGAATATTTATTCTCTTCTCATGTATACATGTGTGCACTTCAAATTTAATTTTCCGACATATATTTATTTTCTCCGTGCACTTTTACTTGTTTACTTTTGACTTTTCATGTTTTTTGCTAAATATTTATTTTCTTCCCATGTATACATGTATGCACTTCAATTTTAATTATCCGACACATATTTATTTTCTCCATGCACTTTTACTTGTTCACTTTTGACTTTTCACGTTATTTAAGAATTAATAAATGAAGTACTCCTTCCGTCCCATATTTCTTGGCCACATTACTTGACTTTTCATGTTCTTTAAGAATTAATAAATGAAGTACTCTCTTCGTTCCATATTACTTGGCCACATTACTATACTTGACTTTTCCCGTTTTTTAAGAATTAATAAAAATGAAGTACTCCCTTCATCCATATTACTTGGCCACATTACTAAAAATATATGTCTATTTTTCTATTCTATATTTTTCTTCATTTCTATTTCTAATATATCTAAGTGTGAAGAGAGGACTAACACAGCAATAGAAATTTATACCACAAGCTATATAAATTGCACATTTTAACCAATTACTTTTTTATCCCACGTAGTCATATGTCATAGTATTGAATATTTATCTCTTCTCATGTATACATGTATGCACTTCAAATTTAATTCTCCGACACATTTATTTCCTCCGTGCACTTATACTTGTTGACTTTTCAACTTCTTTAAGAATTAATAAATGAAGTACTCCCTCCATTCCATATTACTTGGCCACATTACTAAACTATTTTTTTACTGAATATTTATTCTCTGCTCATGTATATAAGTATGCATTTCAGTTTTAATTGTCCGACATATATTTATTTCGTTCGTGCACTTTTACTTGTTCATAAATGAAGTACTCAATATTACTAAAAATATATGTCCAAATTACTTGTTCATTTACAGAACCAAAATAAAATTTATTAAATGTTTTACATCTTATCCTCTTCGTCCCATATTACTTAGCCACATTACTAAAAATATATGTCCAAATTACTTGTTCATTTACAAAACCAAGATACAATTAATTAAATCTTTCCCATAGTCAATTTTGATTAGAATGTATTTATTGGAGAGAGATTGGGGTAAGATAGTAAAATACATCTTTTACTTCTGATTTCTTAACGGGCGTGCAAAAGGGAAAGTGACAAGTAATATGGCACAGAGAAAGTATATATTTTACCATAATATTCATATTTATTGGTGTAAGTCTCAATAGCCTTTGAAAATAATTTGAAAATGAGTAATTAAAGGGTAAAATTAATAATAAGAACACACAAATATTCACTCATTAATTCCATGGAAATTAATGGCCAGCCCCTTCTGCATGATTCTCCTCACTCTTCTTGCGTTGCCTAGCTTGATGGTCGCCATGATAAATAAAGGAATACAAGAAAAAGGATGACATGTATACAAATATATATGCCTATAATATATGCGTAGTCGTTATATTTATACACAATCAACATAATTGAAGTTTCATACTAATTAATAATTATCATATTAGTTTCTTTCTCTTGATATGTTAACGTGGACAAGTAAAAATAAACAGAGTAAGTGACTTTTATCTCTGTTTTTCTTCTTTGTCAATACTTTAAACGTGGAGATGACGAACAATAGCAATTCAAATTTGTACCAAAATTTATTTTAATTCTCCTACACATAACTTGTTCACCTTTGACTTTTCACGTTCTTTGAGAATTAATAAATAAAGTATACTATATTTTATCATAATGTCCATATTTATTGGTGTATAGTCTCGACAGCCTTAGAAAATGATTTGAAAATGAATAATTAATGTGAAGCGTGAATAACGTCGACAAGTAAAAGTGAAGGGAGGGAGTGACTTTTATCCCCGTTTTCCTTCATTGTCAATACTTTACTTATTTACTCTCCTTTGTAGTCTCTGGTTATTGTTTTCTTTATATTTTCATTACAGAATTAAAATTTGGTGATTAATTATATAACATATATCTTTCTAATTTTGATTTCTTTGTAACAATTTTTTTTATCTATAATTGTTAACATAAAAAATTATAATATATTTTTTAATTAATTTAATAAAAATATTTTATTAGTTTTGCTTTTAAAAAATCCAATATATACAACAATGGTTCTTATGTTTGGATGCGAACGGTTATTTAATTGAAATGGATATCAACTTTTGTCGGTATACATATAAAATATTAAAGAATTTAAAAAAAAAATTTAGAATCAAAATATTAATTTTCCCTCATATTCTTAGTAATTTTCTTTTACATCGATGAACAACTTTCATTGTCATGATAATGAGAAAAAAGTCCGACTCTTTCTATCTCAAAGACTTAATTCCATCAACTCCATTTTTTAATTATAACTAAAGTGATGGTACATAAAATACATTTTGTATATGTTTCTATATATAATAACATTTACAATATTTTTAAAATTTATTTTCAAAATACAAACCTTATAGACTGGCTAATTAAAATGAATAGACATGTTAGGCCCGTGCATCGCACGGGCATGTATTGCTAGTTATTATATATTTTTGGAGAATAGTAATTTATGTTTGATTAATCAATATGAAAAATATTTTTACGACATTAAACCACCAATTTATATTTGGCCAAAATTTTAAAAACGCTTCTCGAAAAAAATATTCACTTAGCTTTGTAATTAATTTTTTTCTACGACCCCAAAAAAGATAATTTTGTTCTCAAAACTTAGCTAAACACTTTAACTCACTAAAACAAGTACTTTTTTTTTTTTTAATAATAAAGAAATACCTTTGAATTTCCAAAAACTTGGTCAAATAAACTAACAACAACAACATAACCGGTGTAATTCCATAAGCGGAACTTGGGGAAAGTAGGATGTACGCAAACCTTATCCTACCTTTGTGGATAAGTAAGGTTATTTCCAATAGACCCTCAGCTCAAAAGAAGTGTAATCAAAACATGGTTGAAAAGAAAATAACGACAACAAAATAGGAAGATAAACAAAACAAATAAAGCAACAGATACTATTGAAATTTGAAAAATAAAATACTAAGTGAATACTAATAATACTATTACTCTCTCCGTCTCAAAAAGATTAGCACTTTTCGCTTTTTGATAGTTAAACGAGTTGTACTTTGACTGTAATTTTTAAATATGTCTTTTAAATATTTTATAGTATTAATTATTGTGACTTATTAGTACGTTTTACGTAATTTTCAAATATGCAAATTTTATTTCGAAAAAATTAAAAAATTTATGTTCAAATACATGATCAAAAAAGGTTTGACTCTCGAAAAACGTAAAGTATCAATCTCTTTGGGACGAAGAAAGTACTAAATACGGAGAACATGAGAAGAGGAGACTAACCCCCATCTATCTCACACAAACTATTTGAGTAATTTTTTTATATCTTGTGAGGAGAGATATTTTGACTTTTGAAGGAGTCCATAATCTATAGTTCTATACCACTTGCATTGGGCATATTCCCCCTCTTCACTAATATAATACTCGCTTAGGCAACCGACCCCAATCCCTTCATCCTAGTTTGTAGGCTTGTATAGCCGCTCTTGAGACTTAATTCAGTCAGCAACTAATACTTAACAAGTACCACTTGAGCCAACCGACGTGGGTATGGTCATGGTGGAATGGTTCAGGATCCCTTCTTCTTTAATTAGAATTAGAGATTTCTAGTTCAAATTTTTGGAAATGAAAAGAATTCTGTTGCGAACGGTGCCCTCAAAATTGGGCACTTCAATGTGCGAATCCTAATATTATCCGACCCAAAAGCGAATACCGAACACGGAGTGGATATCGGGGAAAAAAATTTCCACTTGGCCCTCAAGCAATCTCTTTCTCAAACGTGCTCCACTCTCCTCCCCTTTTCTTTATTAAGTACTTAAGCAACTACCTAATTACTACCTTCCTACTCCTTGTCCCGCAACTTCCTCCTCTTTCTCACCCTACCCCTTTATATACAACCCACTAACTTCACTCACTCAATCACCACGATTTCAAAAATCTTCTCTCTTCTCTCCTTTCATAGATTCTTAGTTTACTCACTACTTTGAGTTAACAATATTTTACATCTTTGTTTCTTTCAAGAAAAACCAGCTAGCAATGGCACTTGAAGCTTTGAACTCTCCAACTACCACAACTCCACCATCATTTAAATTTGAAACTACCAGTACTCAAAATTACCTTGAGTCTTGGACTAAGGGCAAGAGATCAAATCGACCTCGTAGCATCATGGAGCAACAACCAATTAGTACGGAAGAAGAATACTTAGCTTTTTGTCTTCTCATGCTCGCACGTAGCTGTAATAATAATTTTACTGCTACAATTAGTTCAACAACACCAACTATATCAAATAATTTGTACAAGTGTTCGGTGTGTGGTAAGTCTTTTGGTTCTTATCAAGCTTTAGGAGGACACAAAGCTAGTCACCGTACTAAACTACTTCTTAACGGGGAAGTCAACGAACACTCCGTTACAACCATGAATAGTGCCACGTCAGCTAACGCCGTTAGTGGAAGGACTCACGAGTGTTCCATTTGTCACAAGACTTTTTCAACTGGACAAGCTTTGGGTGGTCATAAAAGGTGTCACTACGAGGGGAAGATGACGTCATCGTCATCGAGCGGTGTGGGGTCCACGAGCAGCCAGCGTGGCGGCTTTGACTTGAATATTCCGGCTTTGCCAGAATTTTGGCCGGGTTTTGGCTCGGGCGAGGATGAGGTGGAAAGTCCTCATCCTGCTAAAAAATCGCGACAATTTCTGCCAAGTAAACTTGAATTGTTCCAACAACAATAGGATTTGAGGACTTGAACAAAGCCATACAAATTTAGTTGACGAGTTAGTTCTTCAATTAGTTGTTACATGTTTCATGGGAGGGTGAATAATTTGTTTTTTTTTTTTTTTTTGGAATACACTTGGTGAAAGGGATTATTTGATTATTTAATTTATATTTTCAAGAAATGACTATGTTCACACTCAATTTTTTTTTCTTTTTGTTTTTACCCGATATTCATTATCCGTTTTAGGTCCGGTTAATTCAGGTTCGTGTTAGCCAATTTCATTTTAGAAACAAAATGCTCCTTGCCAAAAAAAGATTCGATACCATGTCCACACTCAAGTGGCAAAATATGCATAACGAATGTTTCTTTCTTTTTCTTATAGCTGTCTACAGTGGGAAGTTTGCCTTATAATTGCTAGCTAATCATTTTAACTTTCCTCAGTAGTCATGCAATAATGAATAGTCAAAAAGATAAGAACAATGTTAAACAATTTACGTCATCCCTACAAAAACCTTTATCTTTAATTTAATTAGTCATCAACATAGGGTCCATTGACAAATTCATGCATTTACATACGTCAACAATTTATAGTAGCCAACTTGTAATCAAAACCCTATGAAGAGTATAAGGAAAGTGAAGCACAGTCAACGTTGGCAAGTTGTTAGCACGCGGCTGCTGGCTGCTGATAAAGTCACACAAGATTTAAGTCAAATAGTGCGAAATCATACACTGTTGGAATCTACTACTGTTGGAATAATGGATGGTAGAACTTAAAGGTCATAATTTTCAGTTGACTCTAATTTGTATGCACTAATAATGTACATATATATTTATATAATCACATCATTATATATTTTTGGATGATAGCAATTTATGTTTGGTTAATCAATATGAAAAATATTTTTACAAAATTAGACCATCAATTTATATTTGGCCAAAATTTTAAAAATGCTTATGGGAAAAATTATTCTTTTAGCTTTGTAATTAATTTTTTTCTACGATTTTAAAAAGATAATTTTGTTCTCAAAACTTAGAAAACACTTTAACTCTCTAAAATAAGTACTTTTTTTTTTTTATATATATAAAATACTTCGAATTTCCAAAAACTTGGTCAAATAAACTAATAAAAACAACAACATACACGGTGTAATTTGAGGAGAGTAGGATGTACGCAAACCTTATCCTATCTTTGTGGGTTTAGTAAGGTTGTTTCCGATAGGCCTTCAGTTCAAAAGAAGTATAATCAAAGCATGATTGAAAAGAAAATAACGGCAACGAAATAGGAAGATATAACAAAACAAATAAAGCAACATATACTAAATAAAGCAACATATACTATTGAAAATTGAAAAATAAAGTACTACGCGAATAGTACTAATATTATTACTAAATAAGGAGAAGATGAGAAGAGGATACTAGCTCCTGTCTCTCCCACATAAACTATTTAAGTAATTTTTTTATATCTTGTGAGGAGAGATATTTTGACTTTTGAAGGAGTCCATAGTCTATTTTGATGGAATACAGGCATACACAGCGGAAGTAAATAGCCAGGATCGAACTTGCATGTAATATAGATAACACATAATCAAAGATTTTAATGAAATATAAAATCCAACTGGACAAGCTTTGGGTGGTCATAAAAGGTGTCACTACGAGGGGAAGGTGACGTCATCATCATCGAGCGGTGTAGGGTCCAAGAACAGCCAGCGTGGCGGCTTTGACTTGAATATTCCAGCCTTGCCAGAATTTTGGCTGGGTTTTGGCTCAGGCGAGGAGGAGGTAGAAAGTCCTCATCCAGCTAAAAAATCGCGACAATTTCTGCCAAGTAAACTTGAATTGTTCCAACAACAATAGGACTTGAGGACTTGAACAAAGATATACAATTTTGGTTGAGGAGTTCAAAAGTAGTTATTTGATTAGTTGTTACATGTCTTAATTGGGAGGGCGGATAGAATTTTTTTTTTTTTGTAAATATCGAATGCACTTGGTGAAAGTGATTATTTGATTATTGAATTGATTTTTTTTTTTTTTTTTATGGCTATATTAATACTCCTGCTCTATATACATGAGACGGTTTCAATGTCTTAAACTGTACAAAGAGCAGGTAGTCTGTATATTTCGTTAGCGCGTTGAAAGTATACCCCCAATTTACAATTTGATATTTGGTGGTCACCTCTCACTACTAAAAAGCGTAAAAAATAGACGGATTCCGTTGATTTTTTCGATAAATTTTTTAAAGCTTTTTTTTTTTTTTAAAGAAAATTGTCGGACGGCGTCAGTTATTTTTCGCTCGAAAAATATAATTATTTTCTAAAATAAATCGACGGACTCCGTCTGTTTTTTATTTTTATTTTAAATTTTTAAATTTTTTTTATAAAAAAATAGACTGAGTCTGTCGGTTTTTAGAGTGAAAAAACAGTATAAATTAAATCAATGTAAGTATTTCAACAAAGAAAATGAGTGGTCTAGTAGTAGAGCCCTTTAATGCCAAGGAACATACCCGTGTTCGATTCCAAATTGCTACATTTCATTATTTTATTTTATTTTATTTTTAAAAAAACCGACTGATCCGTCGGTTTTTAACAAAACCGGACTCCGTGGGTTTCATCGATTTAACGGTGCGATCTGTCGATTTTAAACGACGTAACGTAAACCGACGGACGTATTGCGTCGATTTTCCGTGGTTTTCACTGAAAAACCGACTCAGTCCATCAGTTTTGGCCGTCAATTTTTGCCTATTTTTCAGTAGTGTCTAATCCTATTTTTAATTTGAAAGTTGTATGGTCGCTTGCAATAATAAATCCAACAAGGGTTGGAGTCTCTCTCACGAGGAGTGTGATGTGAGCTAAGAATGTTAAATTGCGTGTGAATTTGAAAAGTTTGTTTTTTCAATTACCCCTAAAAAGTATGACAAATAACGAATTAATTATTTATGAAAATAAAACAAATACTGCGAATGCACAATTTAATTAAGGTTTTTAACAAATAAGATTGCTCCTCCATTATATCATGTAGTGATGCTATGGGTATATATGTTTGGATTCAATTCAATCTAACACGTGTTATGGCAACAATGTTATCCTTAGTATTTGTAATACTAGATTTTTACCCCTTAAAAGCTTTTCCAAGCCAATTAGGGTTCAATGCACAATTATCATAATGTCCAAATAAGAATCTCCGTATTCTAATTTGATTTTATTAATTGAGATTAGATGTTGATGCCCGTGCTTGGCTTACGAGCTCAATGGGCCTAATATGGCTAACGACAAACATAATATTAGTATGACAACATTTTCGTTCGAAGAAGTATGTAATAGAAATTATTTGGTTTCATTTCATCTCAAAGTTTTTGTTGTTGAAATGTTTCTACGTTATAATTAACCAAAACTTTAGTAGTATAATTTAATAAAGTAACACAACTTATTATTTTTAAATTATGAGAACATTCATTTCTTAAGTTGTAAAGCACTAAGAATCTAATATTCTTTCTGTTTTTTACTATCGCTTAATGCTCTAAATTTATTAGGTTTGCAAAGATATATATTTGCTTCTTAGATTGAATTGTATTTTATACAACAACCGTGAGTCATTATACATTACTCTCCTGAAGATCAATCATTTCTTATTTACCATTCACAAATAAAAATTGAAAAGTTCAGCGCATAATTCAAATGCGTAATTTATCTCGACAGATATCAGAAAAGTTGTTAGCATGATACATTTGCTTCTGTTCTTCTTTCATAATTACAATGATATATTGTTAATAAGTACTTTTATCATTTATATCAATTTAGTGAAAATATTATCGTGTAGTCTCACATCATAAATGTATTTTCTTTAAAATTTAATTTAAATTATACTAAAGTTTATATAGTTACGCATCAAATTAATTTTTTGACCCATATATTTTTCTTTGATTTCAAAATTTGTTCTTATTAATGTTAATTGGTTATATAATTTCTCAAATTGCAATTATTTTATTCATTATTTGTCCACTTTTTAAATAAAAATTCGCTTGAATCTTTTACTTATATTCTAATAAGTTGTATGTTCAAAACACAATTAATATTACACTGTGATTTGTGCTCCGTTGATGAGAGAAAAATACATATATAAATTAAGTTGTTATTTAATTATAATATTGATATTTTTATGTTTTATATGTAAAATACCATAATTTAATAAATAAACTCAAGAGATCAAAATGAAGAAAGAAAGGAAGAGAAAAGGACGCCTGCAAAGAGGAAACCAATTGTGCAAATTTTCTTCAGTGTGGGACCCATCAAATTGAAACAAAAACAAAAACAAAATGGAAAAAGAAAAGCTGGAAAGGAAAAAGAAAAAGAAAAAAAGGCTACTGTACGTCATAGCCTATTGCCATGTACATGCAACTTTAAAGCAAGTGGGCATTATTTGAAGGAGAATTTGTAGGTCATGAAACCAATTTTAAAACATGAAGTTGCAATTTGCCAACTTGGAGACCATCTGCAGTGAACACCAATGTAAAGTTAACGCAATTGCAAATTGCAAGCTGCAAGCTACAAGCTACAATTTGCCAAATCTAGAGATACATGACCTTGAAAGACTCTATAAATAGAGAACTTGTTTTAGCTTTGGGAGACACGAATTGGGAAAAGAATTCGGACACATTCGGAGGAGAGAAGAACAAATATAATTCTTCGATTCTTAGAAGTCTTCTTCTCTTACTATTTCTTTAATTATTCGGTGTTAGAAAAGTATTAGGTTCTTTGCTTTTTTAATTAAATAGCGGAATTATTCTTCTTGAATATTTCTTCTATTTTCTTATTCAATGGACAAAGATATTTTCGTTAGCGGTACTAACTCCAGTATGGAGTAACTTTTCTTGTGTTGGTAGACTGGCGAATCTTGATATTTCTATATAATAGTAGATATTATTCCTCAATTTCACATGTTTGAGCTGAAGCTTTCTAATTAACTTTTATCTGCTTTACAGTTGGATGTTATTTTATTTATTAACGCCTATCTAATTTATACTTTTTGCTAATTCTGTAATCGAGAGAGGCGGAGGAAGTAACATAGTTAATTGTGGTAATGATGGATGTTAACATTTATTTAGTAACATCTATCTATTTTATGTTATAATTAATTTTACACTTATTTGTAATCGAGAGGCGGATAGTGTAGTAATTAGCTATAGCAAGTAAGGTAAGCGAAAGAGACTTATTAAAAAGCATGTTTGGATTCAAGCATATATTTAGTTCTTTAATATTACTATTTTGATAATTAATTTGTATGTAGAGGAGTGCAATTAATTGTTCAACTTAAGTAATAATATATAAATGTAATCGCGAGAGGCATTTATACATTTTTGAAAATAGAAATGGAAGAATAAAAGATTTACTTTATAATAGATATATCAAGTGAAGTCGGCACCTAACACCTTTTATTATAATTTTGAAAACCAAAGGAATAATTTCTCTAATTCTCTTTTTAATTATTAATTAGTTAATTCACCCTCAACTCTTTACGATTTTCTCAAATAGTAATTAAAACAAAAACTTACTAAAATAGATAAAACCAATCTCTTGTGGGTTCGATGTCTTTATCTTATTATTTGACGGTACGAGTTAAAATATATATACGCCAGACACTCGTCATCCGTATCCAAAACTTTATTATATTAATGTTTGCTACGAATACAAAGTTTGCAAAATTTTATTAATACTTTTTAAAAGAGAAGCTTTGTTTAAAAGGAAACTATTTTCCCCTCTTTGAGACAAAACAATAGTAATATTTAAGCATCAGTTGATAACTTGAATTTTAATTCGATTAATTTAAAGGTGTAAAATATTCTATTGTTAATGTATGTAGATTGGACCTAAACAATACTTATTATTTTTTATCAAATTTTGATTTGGATAATTCTAAAATTAAATCAAATTTACATTACTCAAATTATTAAATTAATTTTACATGTTTAAAACGAAACAAATTAAAAATTTGATTTTCTATTTAAACGAAGAACTACTATTTTTTAATTTTTGGTGAATATTCTTGGTTTAGCTCATTTTACTTATCGTGTTGTCTTTTGCACCTTTTTTTTTATTTAAGGAAACGTCAATTAGAATTAGAATTTGACCAATTTACCTTATTTATTATTTGATCTCCATTTAATATTATTTTTTCTTTTACGACATTAATCTCTTTTCACATTTATTAGAGTAAGAATAAAAATGAAAAAGTAATTAAATTCTATCTTATTTTAAAATATAAATATTTTAGTAAACATTACAAATAAATGACATGGCGGAATAGCAAATACAACAGTTAAATATCTAGATTAGATCTCAGACTAATATAAGAAAAGAAAGAAAATTGTATGGTTTGACTACTTAATCTTTTGAAGAAAAGCAATAATATGAGGTCCACGTTTTTTGTTGTTCAATGATTTCATTTGCTCTCACTAATGGGTTGATACGCATGTGGCAATGAATCCGCCATTATTGACTTAATGAGGATACTTTGAGAATTATATGAATATTGTTTGGTTTTTTAATATGGGGTTCAAGTCCTTTTTTTTTTTTTTTTATGATATTGCTTGTTTTTTAATATGGGCATTTTGTTTTTTGTTTTTTTTTACATGAGTTTGGAGGTGGTGGGGTCCACCTTTTTTTTTTTTTTTACTTGAGTTGGAGGTGGACGGCAGAAACCACCTCCAAACCCGTGTTTATAATAGTTAAATGATTTCATTTCTTCTTTAATGGGTTGATACGCATGTGTGATAGAATGAATCCGTTATCAATTTAATGAGGATACTTTGAGAATTATATGAATATTGTTTGGTTTTTAATATGGGGTTCAAGTCTTTTTTTTTTTTTATGATATTGCTTGTTTTTTAATATGGGCATTTTGTTTTTTGTTTTTTTTTACATGAGTTTGGAGGTGGTGGGGTCCACCTTTTTTTTTTTTTTTTTTTTTACTTGAGTTGGAGGTGGACGACGAAACCACCTCCAAACCCGTGTTTCTATAATAGTTAAAAAAAGATCAATTCCTCAATCTTCTCAATTAAATTCTTGCAAACCACTTTATGTATACCTAAACCCGATTCCACTTTTTCAAGTCAAAACTAGGCGTGATAGGCGTTGGTTGATTCAGTGTTTGCAACCACTAAATGGTACAAGAAAGCCTGAATCGATTAGATAACACAATATTTGCTGAAAACGGAGATCTATATTAATAATAACCAATAAACACATGAACACTTCGAATACACAATCCTAGCTAATGTGTAACAATTCCAAATACAAATATATATATTTATATATTCATAAATGCTGAGGAAGAGAAAAGATTGAGAATCCGTGATGCCACTTTTATCCGTCAGGAAAACTCACAACATCCGTACAATATTTTTAGATTTTTTTCAATTATATTTAGTATAATTATGAATAAACAAATTATTACATGATAAAATATCATCATAACTAACATGTGTTATCGCATGTTGAACTACAATGGTGTAAGAAATATTACATTTATCAGCGTTATAACTTAAATCTTTTTCAATCTTATTTTGTTTTTTTGTATCTTACAAGTAATGGTGGAGTAAAAAAATTTACTAAAAATATTCAAAATATTAAAAAAAATAAGGATTTCAGCATCTACCACATATACGTAGAAAATAATTTTGACCTTAGTGATTTTCCAATGGACTGAATCTCTTGTGCCTTCCTAGCTATGCCATTGCTTTTTGGTGAGAGATGTTTTGACTTTGAAGGAGTTCATGGTCTCACTAATTGCATTAGGTATATTTTCTCCTCTTGGCACTAACTGAATACTCCCTAGTCCCTAATTAGGCAACCGACCCCTATCCCTTATATCCTTGTAGCCGCCCTTCTTGAGACTTTAATAGTCAGTCACTGGCACTAAACAAACTTCCACTTGGCCCTCAAGCAATCTCTTCCTCAAGTAGTCCGTCACTCTTCTTCCCCTTTTTTTAGTTCATTCAATTACTTAAGTAACTACCTAATTTCTACGGAGTAGTTGCTACTACCTTCCTACTCCTTGTGTCGCAACTTCCTTCTCTTTCCCCAAACTGCCAAACACCCCTTTATATAGCCCATTCATCACTTCACTCAATTCAATCAAATATTCTCTCTTCTCTCCACTCATAGATTCTTAATTTATTCTCACTACTTTTGAGTTCAAAATTGTTAAAAGTACATCTTTGTTACTTTCAAGAAAAAACCAACCAAGAATGGCACTTGAAGCTTTAAACTCTCCAACTACCACAACCCCACCATCATTTCAATTTACAACTCAAAGCTACCTTGAATCTTGGACTAAAGGCAAGAGATCAAAACGACCTCGTAGTATCACGGAGCAACATCCAATAAATGAAGAAGAATACTTAGCTTTCTGTCTTCTCATGCTAGCACGTAGCGGTAATAATAATTTTACTATTACTACAACCAATAATTCAACAACACCCATTGTATCAAAGAATTTGTACGAGTGTTCAGTGTGTGGTAAGCCTTTTGGTTCTTATCAAGCTTTAGGAGGACACAAAACTAGTCATCGTAAACCACTCTTTAACGGAGAAGTCAACGAACACTCTGTTACAACCACGACTAGTGCCACGTCAGCTAACGGCGTTAGTGGAAAGATTCACGAGTGTTCCATTTGTCACAAGACTTTTCCAACTGGGCAAGCTTTGGGTGGTCACAAAAGGTGTCACTACGAGGGGAAGGTGACGTCATCAGCGGGTGCAGTGGGGTCCACGAACAGCTGGCGTGGCTTTGACTTGAACATTCCGGCCTTGCCGGAATTTTGTCCGGGTTTTGGCTCGGGCGAAGATGAGGCGGAAAGTCCTCATCCAGCTAAGAAATCGCGACAGTTTCTGCCAACTAAACTTGAATTATTCCAACAACAATAGGACTTGAAGACTTGAACAAAGCTATACAATTTTGGTTGAGTTCAAAAGTAGTTATTTGATTGGTTGTTACATGTCTTAATTGGAAGGGCGGATAAAAATATTATTTTTTTGTAAATATCGAATACACGTGGTGAAAGTGATTGTTTGATTATTGAATTGATTTGATTTTTTTTGTAAAAGAAATTTCTATCACTGTGATTTTGTTCTCAAAGCATGTTGTTAGAAGATTAATACTCCTGCTATATATATATATATATATATATATATATATATATATATATATGAGACGGTTTCAATGTCTTAAACTGTACAAAGAGCAGGTAGTCTGTATATTTCGTTAACGCGTAGAAAGTATACTCCCAATTTACAATTTGATATTTGGAGGTCACCTCTAATTCTATTTTTAATTTGAAAGTTGTATGATTGCTTGCAATAATAAATCCAACAAAGGCTGGAGTCTCTCCCACGAGGAGTGTGATGTGAGCTAAGAATGTCAAATTGCGAGTGAATTTGAAAAGTTTGATTTTTCAATTACCTCTAAAAAGTATGACAAATGACGAATTAATTATTTAAGAAAATAAAAATAATACTGAGTGTTACATCCGGCATTTTTTTTCGTATTTGGAAAGCTTGGAGTTAACTTTGGTTTGTAAGGAATAAGGTCATGTTGGATTTCTCTTAATATGTATATGCCGGTTATGGAAACTTGAATGCGGGAAACAATGGAGAAGGCCTAAGGGCAAAATTGAAATTTTGAAAATTTATTTCGGGAATTGCAAAACAAGAATTATAATGAATTGGGCTAAAAAAAAAATGAAAAATTGAAGCCCAAAGTGAGGGGTGGCCGGTCAAGTGGCTTTGGCCCAACCCATGGAATTAGTCATATGCTAAGCATGTGACTAATTAATATAAGAGGAGTTCACCCTTAGAAACTTCAAGAGAAAACCAAAGAAATCTAGAGCAAAAAAATTAAAGAGGCCGTCGGCCATAGCTAGAGAAAGAAAGAAAAAAAAAATTCCAAGTCCATCAACTTGCATCCAAAAAATCTTGTTCTCCTTGAATTTCTAGTAAGTTCAAGACGCTTGTCAACGTGGTATAATTAGTTTGGCGAGAAAGCGACGTTTGTGGTAGTGAAAGTTGGAAGAGAAGGTAAGGATTTCATGTTCTTCACATGTTATGGAAGATTTGTTTGTGTTGTAGTATGGAGAATTGGATAGAGTTTATAAAAATATGAAAATTTCATGATGTGGCCGAGTGTATGCATATGTTGTGTAGGCAAGACTAATTGATTTTTATGTTATATTCTAGTTGTAGTTGTTGTGTATTTTATATCGGAAATGGAAGTTTAATGACTTTGGTTGAAGTTGTGAATGATGAAGTGTGATCGTATGTGTGTGATTGAGGTGCATGGCCGTGTGATGTTGTGTAGGGTGAAGGAGATGGATTGCATTTTACTTAGTTCGTTAGTTGTGTCGTTGTGACCTTTGTGACGTAAATAAAGGCTTAATGAATTGAGTCGGCATCGAAAATGGTTGTATGTTGTTATGGGGGAATTATATGAATTTTATATGATTATTGTATAAATACGGAAGTAAGGTTTAAATGTGAATTATGTTTATCGTTAAAGAGTTGGGAAGGATTATGGTTTGATGGAAATTTGGTATACTTTGTCGAATAATGAGAAATGTGTCCGAATCGTATTTGAATGGCCTTGAATTAGTAAAGAAATATAAAAACATCGAAAATTGGATTGAAAATGTGAAGTGAGAACGGAAGATGATGTATAATGTAGAAAGGAAGACTATTTATGTAATATGTGTTTTGTAGCGCTTATTGGAATTGTTGTTGTTGTTGTTGGGATTGTTGTTGTTGACATTTGAGCCGAGATAAATTCTCGGGGTGTCATATTTATAGGAAGTCTGCCGAAACCGGTAGGCAAGTATAAACCCAAGATTGAAATGTTAACTCTCATGAATAAAGTTGGTATAGGTGACCATTTGCGGATTTTTGACGAAACGAGATTGGAGTTCTAGCAAGCGTAAAGGGCTAGGAAGGTATGTAAAGTCTTCCCCTTCATTCTTTGGCATGTTCTAAACGTACTAGGCTCGAACGCGAGCCTTAGATATGACTCTGTCTCTTGAAACCCGAGATTGAAATTGACCCCATTTCCTTTAGCGTAATTGAACTAGTTTCTTTACAAATTGTCGTTAAAATGATTTATATGTACGAAACCTTCCAAATAGACTCGGATTGTCCCAAAACTCTCATGAATGATTCCATAAGGTTTATGATCCATAATTTGAGTTCACCGCCTCGATTTACCCGAGGTGGGCCCACAGACTCCGAGACCTCTTACTATGGTTTTAATTGACTTATTTCTATGCAATACTTAAAGGAATCTTGTGATCATTGTACCGTTGTCAAATGATAGATACGACGAATCTATGATATATTTTGATAAGTGTTATGATCCGGAAACATGATTCGATATAAGTGATCGTGCCATCCCAAAAGGGCCTACATATACATTATGATCGTCGTCCGATTTCTTTGTAGCGATATGTCATTTGAAGTGTTCCATTCGTTAAGGAACGATCATTCTGAATATTCCGTAAGCCCTGTGATATATTTGCTTCGTACGTACAGTCTCAAAAATTCTGTTTTGACATAATCCGTTACGACATCCGAAAGGTACGAGTTATGACTTATTATTGATTTGTCTATTAAGTTTGGACTTATATGCATATGTTTCTGCATTACTCGCTCGTGCAAGTTATGATATGTCTTTTCACCGAGCCGGGCCGGGGACATGTTCTCGTGCGCACTTCTCGTATTATTCACCGAGTCCCTCGTACTTGGGCGGGACACGTTGTTTGTATGATTATGATATGATGATACGGGGATGGTGGCCGGACGGCACATGATTATCATTCACCGAGACCCGCAAGAGGGCGGGACACGTTATGTATACATGATATGTGTTTCGACATGCATGATTCCATATTACCGAGTCCCTTAATAAAGGGCGGGACACGTTATCCGTACATATGATATATGATTTTGCTATGCATGATTTCACCTACCGAGTCCCTTATCAGAGGGCCGGGACACGACATATGTTCATATGATGTTACATGATACGATGTGCATTACTTATCCTTTGGCACTATGTTTACGAGGTCTCGGACAAGGTACTACTTTTGTACTTGAATCCACGGCTATAGCTTTGTCTCTTATATGTACGTACTCTTATTCTTGACTACGGTTATACTTGTTACTTTTCCGCTTTACATACTCGGTACACTTCGTGTACCGACCCCACATTCTTGGTTCTTCGCGCTACATGCCCGCGGTACGGACGCACCGCGTGATACGCCACCGGCGTAGGATATCGTCTGTTTGTTTAGTCGCTCCATGATCCGAGCTTGTACTTTTGGTATATATCTGCTGTCATACATTCTCGTTCATGTGCTTATTTGGGTACGGCGGGGGCATGCACGCCCGAACTTTGGCTCCGGACGTAACACGCACCCGTGCTTTTCGTGTGACCGAGCGAACCAATCGGGTAAAAATTCGAATCAACATGTGATATCAAAACATAACTAATTTATAAAAATAAAACTAACACATGCTGATTAACTAAAAGTCTCACTGAAATATCATAATGCGGAAATACTTAGACAATCTGAACATATCTGAAAGTAGCCAACATGGCTAAACCAAACAACTGAACGATCGCCAACAAGGCTAACATAATAAATATCATTGTACGAATCGTGTCTATGAAGCCTCTAAGAGTGCTGAATAATAAGCCGTCTATAAACCGAACCGACCGGATAACTAACAACGCCCGGAAGGAATTTGGGGCTCACCGATAGGCGATACGTGCACTCCTAAATAGGCTGAGTCGTCAACACTCGTATATCGTTACTGCATCGCGAGATGCAGCCCCAACTAATAAAGGGACATCGACACATTTGAATTGTCTTGGTATGTAAAGCAAGCGAAGCAATAAAATACCGAAACCAAACTCGATAATCAGAATCGTAATAGCAAGGAAGTAGAGATATGAATACTCCCCGCTCTATATCCGAATCATCCGTATTATCCGTGTTTGTATATGTGGGGCCTCGGCCCACAATAAATGCACGCTATGGCCTCGGCCTAGTAGTGCGTCGATACCAATGGCCTCGGCCATGTATACGTATACACAAAGATCGTCGTGCCCTCGGGCAAAATCACATATGTATAATTATGGTAAATTAATAAGACCGAGACCATAACAACAATGAACAATCTTTGAATCGAAATAGACATCCGGACCGAATCGAAAACACCGATCGTTTCGAGCATATCGAATTTCTAGCATCGAGACTCATGTGGTAACAATGCATAAGTCTATAAAGATTACGTCTTTGAGTTCATAATATTCAAATTGATAACCATGAACGATTCCGAATCGCAACCCTAGAAGATAACGATTCTACAACATATCATAAAACCGGGGCTAAACCGTATTTACGAGTCAAATTACCGACAAGTATGAAGAATGAGGCGTAGGGAGAATCATGAACATTCCCTAACGTAGATAGTTAGCCTCACATACCTTAATTCCGGCCTTTGAGCGAAATACAATGTTCGTCGCCCCTTTCAACTTTGATCTATATCAATACAAGCCAAAGGGATTCTATATTAGCAATAATATTCATGCTTTGGTCATCTAAGCATTTTATCAAACACTTAGTGGGCATAAAGCTTCACAATCTCCATAAATGGTGTTTCTTCACCCAATTCCCATTCTATTACTTCTAGCTAATTCTACAATTTCAATTAGATGTAATTAACATCATTCTCCATCACCCATATGAATACAACAATCCCAAGTCAACAATCTAAAAACCCTATCATAGTTCATATAATTCTCTTTATCAAACCCATTTACTATTCTCCCAAGAACTCATCAACACTTTAATCATCATGAAAAAGTCATGAAACTTACCTTAGATAGTGGTTGAACAAGTCTTGAGTGGAGTTACTTCTCTAGCACCAAAACCCTACTTCACTTCCTTGGGTTTTCTTGAATTAGATGAACCTTGGCTAGGTTTCATACATTTGGGTTCATGGATTTGGTGTTATTGATTATGGATTTCCCTTGAATTTTCGTGTGGATGAAGGTTAGAGAGTATTCTAGAGGTTTTCTTGACCAAGAATGATGAAAATATGATTTTGGACGAGTTGGGTCTTATATAAAGTAGTCCAGAAAAGTCTGGACAAAATCTCTCTGTCACAACTTGCGACGGGGCTGCGGCGTCGCATGTAGTGTCTGCGAGTCGCATCTGTCGTCGCGTACGGTGACAGAGGCGATTTTCTGTCGGACAGTCTGTCGTAAAATGGCCATAACTTTTTGTGTATAGCTCCGTTCAAGACCCATAATATACCGTTGGAAAGCTATTTCAAAGGGCTACAACTTTCATCAAGGAAGTTTTCCCAAATTCATCACAGATTTTCACGAAAGTTGGCTGGAAGGCAGACGTATCAAAAACTTAGCCTATTCGATAGGATTTCAAGTGCCTTACTATTAGCCATATTGAGACGATCATATCTCCTTGCTCGATCTCTCGATTGGCTTGGTCTTTATATCGTTAGAAAGGTATTTTTATGTACTACAACTTTCATTGAGGGTACTTTCCCAAATTCCCAACTAATCAAAGAGTTATCTTGCCGAAGTAGGCCTATCGACCATTTTCGCAAAACGTCCAAACCTTCAATTTTTCCACTAAAACTCTAATGCTATGAGTCTAAACTTAGTTCCAAGATGCAGGGTGTTACAATATCTCCCCCTTGGGATCATTCGTCCTCGAATGATGGGTCATGGTTAACAATATGGCTGGACATAGCTTGACTACATGAACGTGAAGGAAACATGACATGAAACATGGAGACGGAACTAAGATTATTCATATCTCATAATAACCCTCCGGCTCTTCAATTACCTCCTTTGGACTTATTGGCGATTTATGCATTCCCCCCCTTAGACCAAGGCTAGCATCTTATACTTATAAATTCTTCTCTTTTGATGGGATCTAATTAACGTTCCTTACCTTCTGCAATTCCTTTGTACTCTACAACACTGACCCTTTTTTTTTTTTTTTTTTTTGACTCACATCTGACCAATTTCTCATGAAGAAAAAGAACTAAATTTATTTATATGAACCGGTTGCTACTGTATGCATAACTGGCATACTCTATCCTAATGGCTTGACTCGGCTGACATTGTAAATCTTAGGACAACCCCTATAGATACGCCTAGCTATAACTGATTCCCAATAAGGTGTGGGTACTTCGAAAGGTTCGTGCAACTTTTCAAGTTCAATACCAAACTTCTTAGCAACATAAGGGGTTTCATAAGGTAAGGTGGATCCTGGGTCAATAAGGGCATATACTTCAACAGTGAAAAGGTGAATGTAATCGTATTTCTAATATGCCGTACGAGCTTCACGTATTGCGACGGCGTTGTATGCATACAAACGGTTTTGCCCACCGCTTGTGTTTCCGAACCTAGCCGCATTATTCCTGCCGGGCCCGATTATTTCGAGGGACCGCGAATAACGTAAGTTGAGCTACATTACCCCCGTCATTCGACGCGGATGGGCAATCCTTCGGATAGTGGCCCCGCCGACCGCATCCCGAAACAACCATCCGTGCCCGAACGAAAGATATACCCCCGGGTGTTTTCTTCCAAACTATACTGCGGAAAGAAGGATATGTATTCACTTCAAAATTTTGACTCTTCCGGCTAAACTTAGACATACGAAATTAACTAGCGTAGTGATGTGTCCCGATAACCCATTCTTGAAGGATGGGCGGTTTCCTCCTCCCAAACTAAAATTTCGTACTTAGCCTTCCTTACTAAATTCACTATCTTCTTCTTTTACATATACGCAGGTTTCTTCTTCCTTAAAATTTATCCGTTACCTTGGACGAATCGTGATACTTGAAATAGTCATCTTGTCATTCGGACGGTCTCTTAGTATGGCATCCCCGTTCCCGGTTTAAGCCCAAGTACAAATCTTCTAACCATATCGCTCTCATATAGAACCTATGAGGAGCATGTCCGGACAATGACACGAACTCGAGGTAATAATCTCGACCAGTCCTTCCTCGCCTTAGATTCTCAAACTCGTAGCCTTGGACATTCTCTAACCTCAATTGGCATGAAATGTTCAATAAAATTTTTGGGTAAATTCATCCCAAGTTCTTACTAGGTGCATCCTCCTCGGGGGCCCCGTTCCCATGTCTCATATATAAATATGGGCCACATCATGCACTGAAAGCTCCGATTTGACTGCCTCTGTATAAAAATGATGCATCACACGAAATATTTTCCGGAGTCCATCAATGAAATTTCGGGGTTCTTCCTCCTTTCGACCTCGTGAACACTGGCGGCTTCATCCGCAAAAACTCCTGAGTCCTAGAACTATTTGACCCACTACTAACACCTGAGCTGGGGGCTGATTCTTGTCGCTGTGCCTGGTTGGCAACGATCTGAGTAAGAAGCTGGATGGCTCCTCTCATATCCATCGAAGTGTTGGAGGTGTATTCGTAGGAGTCGTAGGGACTTACGTTGTTTGAGTCGGAACGATCTCTTCGTGAGTGCATGTTTGCAGCTTGACCCCTTTTGTGGGTGTTCTCTTGTTGTACTTTCTCTTATAAGGCATTTTTCGAAAATACGTACTCGCGTGAATTAGAAGGAAATCCTAAGAGTAATGCTCTAACCGCACGATTTAAAGTATGAAAGAAGTGAGACAATCCCGAATGTCTTGGTGGTCAATCGTTTATATGTGTGGGGCCCTCACACATATAAAAGAGACCCCAGCTGGACACGGCTTCATAGACTCCCTAGGACACTTAAACTTAATGCTATGATACCAAGCTTTGTCACGCCCGAACACGGGCACGGACGTAACACGGCACCGGTGCACATCGCACGTGACCGAGCGAACAAGCTGGGTGTCGAATCAACATGTGATATCAAAACATAACTAATTTATAAAAATAAAACTAACACATCTTGATTAACTAAAAGTCTGTTTTGAAATATCATAATGCGGAAATACTTAGACAATCGAACATATCGAAAGTAGCCAACATGGCTAAACCAAACAATCGAACGATCGCCAACAAGGCTAACATAATAAATATCATTCGTACCGAACGTGTCTATGAAGCCTCTAAGAGTCTTTGAATAATAAAGTTTGTCTATAAACCGAACCGATCGGATAACTAACAACGCCCGAAGGAATTTGGGGCTCACCAATAGGCGATACGTGCACTCCTAAATAGCCGAGTCGTCAACTTGTATATCGTTGCATCGCGAGATGCGAGCCCTAACAATAAAAAGGGACATCAGACATTTGAATTGTACTTGGTATGTAAAGCAATCAAGCAATAAAATCGAAACCGAAACCGATAATCGAATCGTAATAGCAAGGAAGTAGAGATATGAATACTCCTGCTCTATATACGAATCATCTCGTATTATCCGTGTTTGTATATGTGGGGCCAATAATAATAAATGCACGCTATGGCCTCGGCCTAGTAGTGCGTCGATCAATGGCCTCGGCCATGTATACGTATACACAAAGATCGTGGCACTTTGTGCCCTCGGGCAAAATCACATATGTATAATTATGGTAAATTAATAAGGATCGAGACCATAACAACAATGAACAATGCCGAATCGAAATAGACACGGCTTTGGACCGAATTGAAAACACCGATCGTTTCGAGCATACCGAATTTCTAGACCGAGACTCATTGTGGTAACAATGCATAAGTCTATAAAGATTACGTCGAGTTCATAATATTCAAATTGATAACCATGAACGAATTCTCAGAATCGCAACCCTAGAAGATAACGGTTCTACAACATATCATAAAACCAGGGCTAAACTGTATTCTGAGTCAAATTACTGACAAGTATGAAGAATGAGGCGTAGGGAGAATCATGAACATTCCCTAACGTAGATAGTTAGCCTCACATACCTTAATTCCGGCCTTTGAGCGAAATACAATGTTCGTCGCCCCTTTCAACTTTGATCTATATCAATACAAGCCAAAGGGATTCTATATTAGCAATAATATTCATGCTTTGGTCATCTAAGCATTTTATCAAACACTTAGTGGGCATAAAGCTTCACAATCTCCATAAATGGTGTTTCTTCACCCAATTCCCATTCTATTACTTCTAGCTAATTCTACAATTTCAATTAGATGTAATTAACATCATTCTCCATCACCCATATGAATACAACAATCCCAAGTCAACAATCTAAAAACCCTATCATAGTTCATATAATTCTCTTTATCAAACCCATTTACTATTCTCCCAAGAACTCATCAACACTTTAATCATCATGAAAAAGTCATGAAACTTACCTTAGATAGTGGTTGAACAAGTCTTGAGTGGAGTTACTTCTCTAGCACCAAAACCCTACTTCACTTCCCTTGGGTTTTCTTGAATTAGATGAACCTTGGCTAGGTTTCATACATTTGGGTTCATGGATTTGGTGTTATTGATTATGGATTTCCCTTGAATTTTCGTGTGGATGAAGGTTAGAGAGTATTCTAGAGGTTTTCTTGACCAAGAATGATGAAAATATGATTTTGGACGAGTTGGGTCTTATATAAAGTAGTCCAGAAAAGTCTGGACAAAATCTCTCTGTCACAACTTGCGACGGGGCTGCGGCGTCGCATGTAGTGTCTGCGAGTCGCATCTGTCGTCGCATCTGGTGACAGAGGCGATTTTCTGTCGGACAGTCTGTCGTAAAATGGCCATAACTTTTTGTGTATAGCTCCGTTCAAGACCCATAATATACCGTTGGAAAGCTATTTCAAAGGGCTACAACTTTCATCAAGGAAGTTTTCCCAAATTCATCACAGATTTTCACGAAAGTTGGATGGAAGGCAGACGTATCAAAAACTTAGCCTATTCGATAGGATTTCAAGTGCCTTACTATTAGCCATATTGAGACGATCATATCTCCTTGCTCCGATCTCTGATTGGCTTGGTCTTTATATCGTTAGAAAGGTATTTTTATGTACTACAACTTTCATTGAGGGTACTTTCCCAAATTCCCAACTAATCAAAGAGTTATCATTTGCCGAAGTAGGCTATCGACCATTTTCGCAAAACGTCCAAACCTTCAATTTTTCCACTAAAACTCTAATGCTATGAGTCTAAACTTAGTTCCAAGATGCAGGGTGTTACAGGGGCCCTGTCCCGTCTTCTGATTCTGTTATGTATGTTAGAGGCCTGTAGACATGTCTGTGGGTGTGGCGATATCTGTACAGTTATATGCACGTATTGTATGTTTGGGCGGTTTATTCACCGCGGCCGGTCGGCTCGCCTTTATATGTATATATGGATATGTTGGCCCGGTGTGGCCTCGTTGGTATCTTCGCGCACAGTAAATTTTGGTTAGCAAGCAAAATGAGGAAACTCGCCCAAATTTTTCCGGATACTTGAGTTACTACTTTTGGACTTTTTTACGTACGGTGCCCCGTTGGGCAGCACTAGTCACAACCTACGGGGCTGGGTCGTGACACCGAGAATGCACAATTTAATTAAGGTTTTTAACAAATAAGATAGAAAAAGGCTTATCTGCGACCAACAATTAACGACGGGTTACAAATCCCGTCCTTAAAAGTACATGTATAGGGATGAGAACTTTTCCTGGTTTCTAATTCCCCAATATTTAACGAAGAGCCTACATCTAGTCCCAAAAGATATGGATATCCAGTCCCTAATAATCATACTTTAGCCGAGACAAAAGGCACCACTTATTTTTATCTCTTGTATATAATATCAGAAAATAATAAAATAAGACACCTAAAATTATAGAAATAAAAACTCACACTCCAATATTTCCTTCATCCCTTTAGGGAAATCCAAATCCTAATAGTTCATCTCCCTGGCAATTTGCTCTTGCTATTGGTGATTTGTTGTTTCCTCAAAAATACTAGGTCAACCCTCTTCCTCTCCTTTCTAGAAAAACCCTAGAATTCAAATTTTATAGTCAAATTCATACAAACTCCATATTGATTCTGAAATTCCATTTCAATTATGAAAAAAATGGCATTGGAGATTGAGGAGGTGGAATCAATAAATGGTGAATCATCATCGTCTTCGATGGCAGTTAACGGCGGCCTTGAGGATGAGAGTTTAAGGAACGCTGTGTATGCTGCAGCTGGACGTCGTGTGCGATTTTCAGTGCTTCTTTAGCTATTTTCTCTTAATTTTTTTGGCAGATGAATGCTTTACCTATTTCTTGTGATTTAGGGTATTTATTTTTGCAGCTCTCTTGGTTTCGTAGGTATGTCTATGAATTCTTTCTTTCACTACATGAACAAGCGTTAATGTTTTCCCTTCTATTTATCTTCAAATTTTGAGATTATCCTTACTTATGTGGTGACAAATTCAAGAATGACAAGTTTGTGCTAAGACAATTTAGCTTATATGGTTTGGGAAAGTTGAGAATAGTCAGGTCTATTTTTTTTTGGTATGTTTATACCCATCAATTGATGATAATAATTGTGCAATTTTACTTAAAAATTCTATTTTTGTTGAACCTTGTTGGGTATAAGATATTATCTTTGGGATTGCAGTCTATTCAGGTTTGGCTTATGTACTTACAAAATGTCTTGCATAAGGTATCCCTGTAGGTATCATCCACCTATATCAGTTGATTCAAGTCAAACTAGGGACTGAAATACTATTTTGCAACAGATGGATTATAAAAAAATAAAAAATAAAAAAAGAATGCCACATTTTCTTTCCAAAAAGTTAATTAAACACTTTCGGACGAACGTCTAAATGAAATATAAATTGCAATAGTATTGCAATCATGCTAGGAGTTTCTCATGTGGTGTTTAAGCTTATATAAAATTGTCAGTGAAAAATATTGGAGCTATACACGTTAATCTCATGCTTTTGACTTCATAAGCCTTATTTTTAAGCTCACATGTTATCAAGAATCATGCCTCTTGCATAAAGAAATACCCAATAAATAGTTTTCTAAGCATTGAGTCTTTTTAATTTTTGTGTTGTTAACTGTGGTAGATGATGTGATGTAACGACCCGTCATGTTGTTTTTGTAATCATAACTGGTAATAATGCCTCCAAATAATGATTTTCTATCATGTTTTTGGATTTTGTTGTCCCAAAGCGAAAATTTATGACACGAAACTATTATGTCTATCGTTGGAGCTGGTGTGTATCAAAAATCTGAGTGGAATTCGCAGAGTTTAGGTAATTTCTCACTGTATTTTTAGTAGCTGACTTTAACTTATGTAGCCTTAAGAGATTTACTTCTTTTGCAGCGAGACCTGACAGAGAAAGTTGAACGTGTTCACATAAGTTCAGTATTAAGGTTTGAACTAAGACGCTCAATAGGTAACTTGTGATTTTAATTTTAGAACCTTAAGTATTTTTAAAGTTTGAAGAGTTACGAAACTATTAATATTATGCTGGGCTGATTTAATATGTAGGTTTCTTGAATCTTACTTGTAAAGTTTCTATGTTAAATACGAGGTTCAGGCTTGTGATCACAAATAATGAAAAGTCAAAGCCTGCACAAAATTAGTTTTAGATTGTTATGCTATATTTGTTCTTTCTATCTGCCTCATTTTTCTTATGTTTGGAATTCCAGGTTGGTTCACTATCTTGAACAGATACAGCACCTCTAGCTTGATATTAGTTTCAGTCCTTCCTGAAATATAATGTTCTTATTCTTTCTGTTATTTATCTGGTCAAATTATTGCTACAGAATGTACTGCTCATGTTTAAGTCCAGTTGCAATTTGTTTCTTCCTATTGTTGATTCTATCTTAAATCTGACCTTCTTGCTATTATAGCAGCCTATCATTTCCGTTATTGTATTGTTTGTCATTAAAACACTGATTTATAGCAGCCCACGAGATTACACTTGATATTAGTTTTAGCCTATCATTTTCGTTATTATAGCAGCCCACGAGATTACATCTGATATAGCATCTTCAAGGTACAATTACACTCATCTTCTTAAATTTTATTTAATTTCCCTTACTTAGTGTCTGGCTCTAAAATAATACTTTCTGCACTTTTCATAGTAACTATCCACTGTAAAATCAGCCCTGTTACTATGTATCCATCTACTTTTATCCTCCTCCGGGGGTCACTTTAACATGTTTTAGACTGTTTAACAGGTTCAGCAGTTGGGAAATTTCCTACTCATAGAAATTTCTCCTCATTCTAATGTTCTTCCCATAGTATCATATTTTTATACTATAGAAACGCTGGTTTCGACATCTCTGCTTGATGTCAACACAAAACCAAGTTGAGGACATTACAGTCTTTACATAGCAGATCTAAGCAAAATGTTCTTCAACCCTAGAAAAGTAGAAATGAACTGCCACCACATCAATTGTTTCACTTTCCCTCTCTCTTTCGACCTTTCTCTACAACGTTTTACATCGTCCTTAATTTTCATTTTACAAAGGCTACGGCGGCGGCAGTTTCAGTTTGTCTATCAACTTATGTCGTTCCGGGTAAAATTTTCCTATATTATTTCTCATTCTAGCAGTTTTCTGGTGATTTATGAGTTTCTACTCAACCCTAAACACTGTTAGTTTGGATTCGAATTTGGGAGTTCTTCCTCATAACTTGTTTTCGTCTAGATTGGTTGTTTCCTCAACTAAGAGACTATAGTTAGAACCTTTTTTCGCTCATGTAATATATATATATATATATATATATATATATATATATATATATATATATATATATACACACGAGGCATTTTCTGTTTGTGAATTTAAACTTGAGGGATTATGATGACGAATTTTGCGACTGACATTGTTGTTGCTCGAGATAAGCGCTTCGTATCGAAATTTGAGTTTAAATTCTAGAGGCCATTGCAGTCGTATTCAGTGGGATCAACTGGATGTTGTCCAGTTTTGGAAGGGTGCAGAGGAGTTTTCAAAGTATTGCCCTGATAAATGATGCAAACAGTTGGCTTCACACTTCACATACAATTTTTTCATTGCATATGGAGAGGTTGTGCTTCAGTCTTCACATAGCAGAAAATCATTTGTATTATTGCCAAGCTATGTAATGTAGTGTATGTGCTCCTATGGTGACGTACGTGTATCTATAGTAGGAACCACTTCATCATGAAATAAGTGATGTGAATACGGGAATACAAATTCATTAGTCCTGATTGATATCCTATACTATCATTTAACAGCAGCTCTACACACCTCCCAAAAACAAAATGGAATTTTTAAATTCAATATGCCAGCACGGGTCTTTGCCCTCTAGTACTAGTATAAACCTTCGTAATTCTAATACAATCAGGAATAAGAAGTTTGAGTCGTCTCTTTGTTGGGATAATACTAAACTTAACTCTCTTTTTTTTTCTTCTTTATCCGAGTAAGCACAAGTATTTACAATGTCTAAACTCGTTCAGATAAACTTAACTCCTTTTTTTTTTTTCTTCTTCTTCATCCCGGTAAGCATAGGGTTTTTTCCCTCATGTTTGACTAGAAGATACTGGTGCAGTGCAGGTTTTGGGGAATATATTGAAGAAGTATATGCTGCATATGAACAACACAAACTAGAGACCACGGTAACTTCTCTTTTCTTTATCATCTTACTTTAGTTTTAACGTATGGACGACCTATTATTCCAGCTTCTCTGTTTGAAAGAAGTTATTTCCTTACCATTCACAACAAATTTCCCAATGATATATACAAGCTAAGCTACCTAAGGTAAGGCTCTAAACTAGGAGCTAAATATACAATGTCCATAAATAGAAGATCTACACTAATCAGAAGATATTTACATATATTCTAACACTCCCCCGCAGTCGAAGCGGGAGGTCGTCGAACGCTTAGACTGTCCCGAAAATCCTCAAATAATACCAAAGGGAGACCCTTGGTAAATATATCGCAATACGATAACGGGATGGGACATGGAGCACTCGAACCTGGCCTCGAGCAACCTTTTCACGAACAAAGTGAATATCCATCTCGATATGTTTAGTGCGTTGATGTTGAACAGGATTACCAGCAAGATATATAGCACTAACATTATCACAATATACCAATGTAGCTAGTTTGGATAGGACGGTGAAGTTCCAAAAGTAGATTCGCAACAACAAGATTCGGAAACCACATTGGCTACCTCGGTACTCGAACACCGCACTCGAACGGGATAATGTTGCTGTCGTTTAGTGACCAAGAGATCAAGTTATCCCCAAGAAAACACGATAACAGTAAGAGGACCTCACGGTATACCGGACATCCACCCCAATCTGCATCTGTATAAGAAACAAGAGTCGATGTAGAAGAAGGATAAAGATGGAGTCCATGGTCAAGAGTACCCTGAATATAGCGCAAAATGCGCTTGAGAGCGTGCATGTGTTCATCCTTCGGGTCATGCATGAACAAGCACACCCTGTTGCACAGCATATGTAATGTCGGTCGCGTGAAAGTGAGATCAAGTGCCAAACAAGGCTCGCATAGAGGGATGGATCCTCGAACGGCGTGTCTTTAAGTAGCCCGAGCTTCGGTTTAGTATCAACGGAGTAGGTGAGGACTTACATGAAGACATGCGGCAAGACGATCAATAATTTCTATGGCATATTTCTTCGCGACAAAAATAAACCACACTGCGCATGACGGGTCACTTATACCCAAAAATAGCTAAGCTACTCCAAGTCCTTCATAGCAAATTCGGAGCTAACAAGAAATGATAGACTTACGAAGCCCATCGGATAGCAGTCAAGATAATGTCGTCCACATATAACGAAGATAAGCCATAGATGTACCTTCCGATAGACAAACAGAGAATGATCGGATGTCTTTGTGAGAAAACCTAAGTGTATGAACATAATCGGCAAATTTCTTGTACCAAGCAGTGGAGCTTTGTTTAAGCCCATAAAGAGACTTCTTCAATAAACACACATGATTGGGTTTTTCGGGATCCCGAAACCCCATAGGCCGTGCATGTAGACAGTCTCTTAAGGTCACCATGTAAGAAAAGCATTCTTCGACATCAAGTTGATGAATTGCCAAGCTTTAGATAAAGCCGTGCTAAGAAGCGTGCGAATAGTAGCCGGTTTGACCATAGGGCTAAAAGTGTCACCACAATCCACTCCAACTTTGTTGAGTTTTGCCATCACCTACAAGACGGGCTTTATGCCTCTCAAAAGAACCATCGATTTTTCTTTATGAGCAAAAATCCACATAGAATTACATTAACATCGGATGGACGGGCACCAACTCCCACGTCTTGTTTTTAATAAGAGCATCATATTCGGCATCCATAGCCTTTTTCAATTCGGGTCACAAAGGGCCGACAACGGGTTACTGGCGATGGAGATTTAGAGACCGTGGAAAGAAGATTGAAGTTCTTTTTTGGCTTAAAGATCCCATTTTAGTCTGCGGGTAATAGCAAAGCCGAGGAGGTGAGGAATTTGCGGAGTTGGTATGGGAAGAGTTGGAGGAGATGGGCTGCCAGGGAAATGGGTAGGGGCCTGGAACGGGGTTGGGGCAGACGGCCCAGCAGGTGAAACGAGAGGGGTGGAGGCTGGCAGCCCAGCTGGAGGAATATGGAGGCTAGTAGAGGGTGGCGACACTTGGCTTGTGCTGACAGGTGGGGAAGTGGGCTCAATGTGTGATTTGTGAGCAGTAGAAAGATAATGGATGACCGAGGGGGGTAGTTCATCATCGAAGAAACTATATGTGTTATTTTGGGGAGTATGCAACTTTGCAAACGGGAATTGTGTTTCATCAAAAATCACATGACGGCTTATGATGATTTTCCGAGAAGACAAGTCATAGCATTTATATCCCCGGTGATTAGACGGGTATCCCAAAAAAACACAAGGAGTTGAGCGGGCTTGGAGTTTGTTTATGGTAGTTGAAGGAAATAGAGGATAACATAAACACCCAAAAACCGAAGATGTAAATAGGTCGGGTCCTTTTGATAAAGAATCCGAAGGGGATTGATAGTTCAATAGCTTATGAGGAAGAATATTGAGAAGGTAAGTTGCCATTTGCAAAGCATGATGCCAAAATGAGGGAGGTACCGAAGCATGTGCAAGTAAAGTGCGAACGACATTGTTAATCGTACGAATTTTTCTTTCGGCTTTTCCATTTTGAGGAGAAGTATGAGGGCAAGACAAACGGAAAGAAATCCCATGCTTTGTACAAAAATCCCAGAAAGCCTTATTATCAAATTCCCTACCATTATCACATTGTATGTTCTTTATTTCCCGTTCAAATTGAGTTTGGATGAAAGTTCTAAAATTTAAAATGGTGGAATAAGCATCGGATTTATTAGCTAACGGAAAAGTCCATAAAAAATTAGAAAAATCATCCAACAACAAGATATAATATCTATGACGAGAAGAACTCAAAACGAGCGATGTCAAAGATCGGTATGAACAATATCAAATGGCATAAAAGTAGTAGAATTTGAAGATCGAAAAGGCAATTTAATATGTTTCCCAAGGGGACATGAATGACAAATACTAGAATCTCCAGATTTATGACGGTCAATAATTTTATTCTTCTAAGAAAACTCAAAATATTAGCGCCGGGTGACCCAACCGTTCATGCCATAAGGAAGGAGCTAAAGCGGAAAAGTAGAATGAGACAAGACATTCGGCGTGGTGATGGGATAGAGCGCGCCCATTGTCACATCTCATTAGACGCATTCCCGTCTGAAAATCCTTCACAGAAAACCCAAACGGATCAAATTCAATGGAAACATAGTTATCAGTTGTAAACTTTCTAACTGACACTAAATTTTTGATAAGATGAGGGGCATGGAGAACATTTTTAAGGGCTAAGGGAGGATGCGGAGACTTTAAATGTGTATGACCATAACCACGGTGGAATAGACTGACCATTACCAACAGTTATACCACTGTTATTGCTCAAATTAAAGTAAGACGTGAGATTACCTTGCCCGGATGTCATATGAGAAGTGGCACCGGTGTCCATATACCAGTTTGGATCCGGAGGAGTAATGCGAGGTGTGTGCATCGCTGCCTATATCAGTTGGGGTCGGACCGTAGCCGAGAGGCTTGTCGTGCGGTCGAGGTCCAAGAATCCCGTGTCTTTGGTGTTGGCCTTGTCGGAAATGAGGCTGGCCGATGGACCGCAGGAAATGGGCACGGTGGAACCGCCCACCGCATCCATGGCCAAGGCCACCGCGGCGAAGACGACCACGGATGCAGGGCTTGCCGGCCACCGTTCCACTCGTTGGTGCCGCCGCCTTTGCCCCCACCGGAGTTACTCCCGAATCCTTTGCCGCCGCCACGACCACCGGACGACGAACGCCGGCTTCCCTTAATTGTTTCGGTGTTGGTGCCGTTTCCCACCATAATTATTACGGTGGTTAGAATGTTGATCAACATTCTCGTGGGAATCATCCAAGTCACGGGCCACCATGGCAGAATCGGTGGTCTGAATCGCCTTCTTGGTCCCGCTCTTCAAGAACGAGCATTGAGCGGGCTTGATAAAATTGAGGGCAGAGGGTCACTTTGACGAATTAGTGTGGCCACCCCTTTGTATGACTCGGTAAGGCCCGAAACCAGTTGGAGAACCAGCCGGCTATTGTCCACCGGAGAGCCGACGCTCTTAAGTTGATCCGACAACGACTTGAGATGTTGACAGTAAGCAGAGACATTTGGGAAATTCTCCATTTGTGTGTGAGTGAATTCATACTCAAGCGTAACGGCACGGGAGTGTTTGTTATCTTGGAAGATATCACGCAACCTATTCCAAGCCTCCATTGCCGTGGTGTCGGGTTCAAGAATGGTGTGTAACGATCATGTGAGATAGTGGCGTAGATCCACCGAAGAACTGTTGCATCGAGAGTGGACCACGATTCCTTCTCCTCGTCGGTCTTAGGCATCTTCTCCTTGCCCGGCCGGAGGAATAATATGATCAAGGACCTTATGGGATCTTGCGTGAATTTTGAAGAGCTCCGCCCATGTCGCATATTGAACGTTCTCCATCTCAAGAGTGATGGGAACAAGATTCTTGATGTTTGAAACAGAAGAGCAGGGTGGAAAGATGACTTGGAGTCAGCCATGGAGGTGGAGAATGTGGAGAAGAAGGTGAAAGAATGGAGCAAGAAGATGGGCGGCTAGGGTGTGGAAGAGGTAGGATCTTTTGCTAGAAATCGATACCATGAAAGAAGTTATTTCCTTACCATTCACAACAAATTTCCCAATGATATATACAAGCTAAGCTACCTAAGGTAAGGTTCTAAACTAGGAGCTAAATATACAATGTCCATAAATAGAAGATCTACACTAATCAGAAGATATTTACATATATTCTAACACTGTTGAACTGCCATCTCTTTCAATTTTTCAAAGAGGTCTCATCTTATCGGTTTCTTTTCATCTATCTTTTTCCCCCAAGGCTATATTTATTTTTAGTTTCTTTTACCAACTCCTTTATATGTTTTTCCTTTTTGCTCTATTGTGACTACATGATTACTTTGATATTTTCAATTAAATGCTTCTTAAGGAGCATCTCCATTGCATTTCTTAGGTTAAAGATGATGTTAGCTATAGACAACAATTATTTTTATTCTAGGGGAGACATACATGAAGAATAATTGGAGGTTTCATTAGATTGTGTAATGCCCTTTGTTTTCAGCTCTTATTTATGGATCGGGCTCCTCTCCATTTCCCTTCTCTCCATTTTCCCCAAGTACTACCTTAGATTGGAGACACATGGCATGAGTTAGAATTAATGACTAAGATTTAATTGACTAAAACAAGGTCTAACCATAGTTCATATAATTAATAACTTATCCATAAATATATTAAAATATTTTCTCTCTCTTCCTATTTTAATATTCCGTCTTTTTTTTCGATCATGAAAACTCTTTAATGGTGATATTTTTCATAATATGGACGATTTTTTCAGAAATATACAATTATCAATTGAATAATGGGGTCTATATTATGTGAATTAGTAAGCATCACAATTGAAAAAATGAAAAATATCACCAATTGAATAATGGGTCTATTGGGGAAAAAAAATTAAGTGGTAAAAGATAATCGGGTAAATTAGAAAAGATATTTTCTTTTGAGTAGGAAAAGTAAAATAGGTAGAGAGAGAAAAATATTCTAATATATTAATGGATAAGTTATTAATTATATGAACTATGGTTAGGGCCTTGTTTTAGTCAATTAAATCTTAGTCATTAATTCTAACACATGCCATGTGTCTCTAATCTAAGGTAGAACTTGGGGAAAATGGAGAGAAGGGAAATGGAGAGGAGCCCAATCCCTTATTTATGTACATGAAGAATAATTGGAGCCACAATGGGAAATTGGCCCTATGGCTATAATTGCAAGCTAATCAATGTACTTTTCTTTAGTAGTCATGGAACTACATATGAATAGTCGAAAAGTAAGAATATAATGTTAAACAACGTCATCCCTACAATAACCCAGAATCATTGATTACATAAATGGTTAGCATAAGGTCCATTGACTAATTATATTCATGCATTTGCATACAGTCAACAATATATATTAGCCAAACTCGTAATAAGGAAAGTGAATCACAGTCAAAGTTGGCAAGTTGTTAACACGGCTGCTGGCTGCTGATGAAGTCAATAGTGCGAAATAACACTGAATCTACTGTTCCTGTAATAATGGATGCGGTAAAAAAAAAAAAAAAAAAAAAAAAAACACTTATATTTTTCAAGTGACTGTATGTTCTATGCTTTAGCAATTTAAAAATATTTATACAATCAGATCACTAGCTTATAAGCTAATTATAAATATTTTCTTATAAAAAATATTAATTAGTACTCTAATAAGCTAAATATGATAACTAACCTGTGTTATCATATGGTAAACTATAAATGGCGCCATAAGAAATATTACATTTATCAGAATTATAACTTCTTATTTTTTTCAATTAATTATATTTAGTTTTTAATATCTTGTAGGTAATGGAGGAGTCAAGGTTTTCACTAAGAAAATTCAAAATATTTAGAAGTAAACACAACAAGAAGTTAAGGAATTCGACATCTAGCATATATGCATAAAAAGTTAATTTTGACGACGTTATATATACATAATAATTTTCGGTTGAAAGATTTGAATGAACCCTTTGCATCTCCCTAGCTATGTACGCTCCTGCTTTTGGGTGTTTAACCTATTAGGTCAATCAATTAAATTTGTGAGATAAGAGCCACAAGCAATATGATTAAACCAAATTCGGTCGATTATTTGATAATGTAAAATAATGAAAATAATGTAATAACAATAACAAAGTAAATAATCAAGCAAAAACAATAAGTTAAAGAGAGGTAATTTTTCGAATATACAAAAACTCTTGGTGCGCACAACCATACTCATCAAGTGTTTATTACTATTGTTTGTAAATAATCAGCCTGATCAATTAATAAGAATCATTTCTTCTCTCTTTATTATATTGTTTATGCTTGTTTATTTAATTTATTACGTTATTTTCATTATGTTTACATTATCAAATTGCATTTGGTTTAATTATATTGCCTGTGGCCCTGATTTTGCAAGTTTAATTACTTGAATTAATAACTAGATCTATGTTAAACAGTAGGGTGAGATGCTTGACTTCTGATGGAGTCCATATAGAGTCTATACCACTTGCATTGGGCATATTCCCCCTTTTGCACTAATAAAATACTAGCAACCGACCCCAATCCTTTCATCCTAGCTTGTAGGCTTGCAGCCACCCTTCTTGAGACTTAATTCAGTCACCCACTCGTACAAAACAAGTTGCACTTGGGCCCTAGCCCTACCGATAAGAATTATAGTGGGATGGTTCTGGATCAATACTCTAATTAAGATTTTGGTTCGAGCCCTTCGGAAAGAAAAATAAAATTACTCACTATGTTAGAAGCACTTTCCTTTTAAATGAGCTCTATAATGCGCAAATGCAAATATTATCTACCCCAAGATGGGTACCGGACGCCGAGTGGGTACTCGGAAAAAAATAAAATTCCACTTGGCCCTCAAGCAATCGCTTTCTCAAACGTGCTCCAATTTCCTTCCCTTTTCTTTATTAAGTACTTAAGCAACCACCTGATTACTACCTTCCTACTCCTTGTCCGGCAACTTCCTCCTCTTTCTCACCATACCCCTTTATAAACAACTCACTAACAACTTCACTCACTCAAATCACCAAGCTCAATTACAAATCTTCTCTCTTCTTTCCACTCCCAAATTATTCATTCACAGATAGCAATGGCACTTGAAGCTTTGAACTCACCAACTACCATAACCTCACCATCACTATTTCAATTTGAAAATACAACTCCAAGTTACCTAGAATCTTGGACAAAAGGCAAGAGATCAAAGCGACCTCGTAGCATCATGGAGCAACAACCAACTGAAGAAGAATACTTAGCTTTTTGTCTTCTCATGCTAGCACGTAGTGGCAATAATAATTTTACTACTACTACAACCAATTCAATAACACCAATTATATCAAAGAATTTGTACAAGTGTTCAGTGTGTGGTAAGTCATTTGGTTCTTATCAAGCTTTAGGAGGACACAAAGCTAGTCATCGTAAACCACTCTTTAACGGAGAAGTCAACGAACACTCCGTTACAACCACGACTAGTGCCACGTCAGCTAACTGCATTAGTGGAAAGACTCACGAGTGTTCCATTTGTCACAAGACTTTTCCAACTGGGCAAGCTTTGGGTGGTCACAAAAGGCGTCACTACGAGGGGAAGGTGACGTCATCATCATCGGACGGTGTGGGGTCCCCTAATAGCCTGCGTGGCTTTGACTTGAACGTTCCGGCTTTGCCGGAATTTTGGCCGGGTTTTGGCTCCGTCGAGGATGAGGTGGAAAGTCCTCATCCAGCTAAGAAATCGAGACAATTTCTGTCGACTAAACTTTGAATTATTTCAAGAAATTTGAACTTAGTTATTTGGTGAAAAAAATATCCCTTCTTGTAAATATCGAATTCACTTGGTGAGAGTGATTATTTGATTATCTAATTGATTCAATTTATTTTTTGGAAGTAATTGCTATGGCTATAATTTGTTCTCTAAGCATGTTGTTAGAAGAATATTCCTATATGAGACCGTTAACAATGTCTTAATTAACTGTAGGCAAAGTGCTGTAAGCAAAGCGGGTATAGTCAGTCTATATCGTTAACGCGTTTACTATTTGTAATACGACTTTTCATGATTCACATTTATAAATTATTAATTCTTATTTGTCATTTGGAGAAAGAAATAGAGTTAATTTTGTGCAGAAAAAGCTAAACTACTAAATTTTAAAAAGAATTATAGACGCATTGAAAGTGGCCAATTTTGATTTCACTATATAAAACCCATATTTAAATCTTTAAAAAGGTAATTAGTCGGAGGCTAAGGGTGTGCATATATATATATATATATATATATATATATATATCAAAATTCAACTCCCCGTTCCTAATTCCTTTTTTAAAAAGAAAATTAAAAAAGAGAAAAATTACAAGCATTTAGTATAAATACTAACATATATTCACAACAAATGAAAAGACCATTAATTGACTATATAAAAGCATAAACACACTTTTAAAAAACCAATTAATTACATAAATCTGCTCGGCAAACTAAAAGAACCCAGCCTTAATTTTGTTAAGACTCCTAGTAAATAATATCTATTGATCTACTATTGGCATCTCATATGAAATATGAAAGTAATGCGAACAAGGCATGCAATTAAATTGCGTTCCTACTGCTAAATCCCCCAAACAAATCACATAACAATTCCCATCAGTAATCACTATTCATAATCTTCCTTTCTTTTCAAACCTCGTCTTGTCACATGCATGATCTTGGTACAAAAGGACAACAAACGACACACGAATGATCTCTTTGTTGATTTTTATGTGACGATACTCAGCATTTACTTTTTCCAAATCAAGAGTAGGCAAGTTGCTACTTAGTTTTGATAAGATTAATTCTTCACAATTTGCAATTGAAACGTCGTCTAGACATACACTATTGCACTGAAACCTTGTTCTATTTCTTCCTCTTCTTCTTGGTGGACACATGACCATCGATCATCTCGTGTTCCGTTGTTATCGTCAATTTCGATCCATCGGTGTATGTTTTTGGTGGAGAATTGGATCTCCACTGGCATCGATGAATAATCAACAACATTATTCGTCGGTGTAAACATCGAGTGCAAGTAATTAGTTTTTACCTTTTTTGTCTTCTTTTATTTGCTTGATGATAGTCTAGGCAATTGGAGAGAAACAACAAAAAAGAACTTCACGGAGGATGTTATATAGCATGACTAGTTTCCCAAATTATTCTTTTTCCTAATTCAACTATGAAAAGTATTCACTCTAAAGTATGGATTTTTTTTTTTTTTGCGAGAATCCTTATTCAAGTAGGAGATGGTCTAGTTTCCAAGTTACTGTGAATCAAGAAGATAAAATATGATTTGTTTGAATTTTAATAGAATGCTATTTTTATATTACGTTTTATGAATGTCGACTATCAAAAATTGAACATATACATGAAAATGAAAATTTATTTTTAATATAGTGAACAAGTAAAAATAGACGGATGGACTATTTTATAGAGCGAGTATGGTATGAATGACATAGGCTGTGGTTGAGATCAAATTGCACATACATTATTGGCACAATACATAAACAAGCCCTTTAACTTGGCGCGAGTTGGCAACTATGACCTTAAACTTTGCTAGTGCACAAGTAGGCACTTAAACTTGCCAAAAGTTGAATATATAAACACATATCTTTGACGTGTGTGATGTGGCGCGTTGACATAACACCGAACAAAATGATGTCACATCGGCCATCGTCGGCATTTGTGTGTTACATGTTCGACTTTAGCTAGTTTAAGTACTTCGCTTATCTAAAAGAAAAAGTTTTAACGTCATTGCCGCCACGCCAAGCTAAAAACTTGTTTATGTGTTTTGCCTACATTATTTATTGCAATGAAGATATATATGTTGTGTGTGTGTATATATATATTCCTAGATGTTAAAACATATTAGTACACAATTTAGCCAAATTTTCTATTTCATTTACACAAGATTAATTGGGTTTTATTTTCCTTAGTTGAACTGTAATTGATGTTGTTGCATTTTTTGACTCTTTGAAACGTTTATGCATTAATATAATAAGGTTGTTCTTTGACAAATGGTTGCCTCCCTTCTTCGATCATTTAATTAACTGTATCCACTGTCCTATTTTGTGATACACTTTTCTTCGATATTTGTTTCAATTTATTTAATATAGTTTGATTCGACATAATTTGTTTTAAAAAAATTAGGGTTTATAGTATTTAGTATGCCATAATTTTTCCGGTACTTGCGGTTTTAAATATGCCACAACATTTTTGTATAAAAACTTTTCATTAAGAATAAAATGAGAAATTTAAAGTTAATTGTTTCTAAAAGTTTAGTAATCGACTATGTCCCACAAGTTTAAACATAGACGCAAAAGATTTCTACTATTGTGCTAAACCATAAGTAAATTTAGGATTTGAAGTTTATGAGTTCCTACCTTGACGTCAATTAACATATGACAATAATAATATGTTACCCTTGTTGATGCTTGCTTGAATACTTACCCTTGTTGATACTTGTTAGCTGCTTGCTGGATGATTCTACTCAGTTTTACCCTTCTTTGAAGGTGGAAACTAAGTAGTTGACAGGAAAGTAGAAACATAGAGCTCTTTTTCAATAGGTTATTTTTGAGAATCCTGTCTCTATAGTCCAAATGAACAGGTTGTGTACAGATTTCAGTTGGTTAATACAATTTTCAGTTTTGACCAAAAAAAAAAAAAAATAATACAAATAATAATTGAGTTTCCAGTCAACTATTTATAAAAATTTAGTGAATTCTCTTAACACATAAATTGCTTCACGTGAATATATAACTTCTAAACTATGTCCGTCCCTACATAAGCACCTTCTCAAAATTAAAATAAATAACTAATAAACAAGTAAATGAATCTGCTCGGCCAAAATTAAAGAATCAATTATTTGTGTTCAACTCCTAGTAAACAATGTTATTCTATTCTATAACAATATCAAACTAATAACAATAATAATTTGGTTCACAATTAAATATTTATAAATATCTAATAAATTTCTAATACATAACTAGAAACCGAACAAAAGCTATTAGATTCACGTGAACTGGTAGATGTTACTCTAAATCCGCCCCTGAATGAGTTGACATCTCATAGCGACAAATAGGACAATTGCCCCTTCTCTCAAGCCAATTCCACAAGCAACGAATATGAAAGTAATGCGAACAAGGCATGCAATTAACTTGTGTTCCCACACCTAAATCCCCCAAACAAATCACACAACAACAATTCTCATCACTATTCATTATCTTCTTCTTCTTCAGCGACTTAATCAAGGACAAACTAGCTGGACGTTCAAACCTCGTCTTGTCACAGACATAATTTTGGTACAAAAGGACAACAAATGACACACGAATGATCTCTTTGTTCTTTTCTATGAAACGATAGTCAGCGCCTACTTTTTCCAAATCAATAGTAGGCAAGTTGCTACGTAGCTTCGATGAGATTAATTCACCATAATTTTCAGTGGAAACGTCGGCACTTAGATGTAAATTGAAATCTTGTTCTATTTCTTGCTCTTCTTCTTGGTGGACGACACACAACCGTCGATCATCTTGTGTTCCGTTGCTATTGTCAATTTCAATCCATCGGTGTATGATTTTGGTGGAGAATTGGATCTCCACCGGCGTCGATGAATAATTAACAACATTATTCATCGGTGTAAACATCGAGTGCAGGTAATTAGTTTTTACCTTTTGTCTTCTTTTATTTGCTTGATGATAGTCTAGGCAAGTGGAGAGAAACAACAAAAAAGAATTCACGGAGGATGTTATATAGCGTGATTAGTTTCCCAAATTATTTATTTTGTTTTCCTAATTCAACTATGAAAAGAATTCACTCTAAAAATATCTATTTTAAAAATAAAAAAATAAAAAAAAAGGAATTCTTATTCAAGTAGGAGATGGTCTAGTTTCCAAGTTACTGTGAATCAAGAAGATAAATATGATTTGTTTTTATTTAATGAAATGCTGTTTTTATATTACGTTTTATGTATTCGACTATCAAAAATTGTTGAATAAAAAATATAAACTGTTCATACCCACCACCAAGTTTTTGATGATCTTCACATCTACCATACCACTAAGATATTTATTTTTCGGAAAAGGGTCAAATATACCCCTGTACTATTAGAAATGGTTAAAATATACCCGTCGTTAGGGCTGAACACGAAAAAACGAAAAACCGAACCAAACCGATAACCAAACCGAACCGGCAAAAAAAACCGACATTTATTTGGTTTGATTTGGTTTGGTTTTTAAATTTAAAAACCGACTATATTTGGTTTGGTTTTGGTTTCAAGTCTAAAAAAACCAAAAAAAAACCGAACCAAACCGACTTTATATATTATTTTAAAAATTAAATTTGTATATACCTGTGTATGTATTTTAATTTTTTTATGAAAACATTACAATTTACATTATGTTTTTATACTCTTGGGCCATGCTTTTGAATTAAACTAATTGCTCTACTGCTCTTGGCAATACTACCAATTTGTTTTTGTGCTTGCTCACTGTTCTTGGCAATACTACCCATTGCTAAGAATAAGTATGCTCCTGAGTTTAGTTTCAGGAGTGAGTGTTCTTGGCAATACTATTTCACATGAGTTTAAATTTAGATAGTGACTACAATGTATTTTAAAAAACCGACAAAAATCGAAAAAACCGATAAAAACCGACAAAAACCGAATAGTAAAAACCGATATAGTTTGGTTTGGTTTGGTTTGACAATTTGAATAACCGACTCAATTGGTTTGGTTATTTTTTAAATAAAAACCGATCCAAACCGAACCGTGAGCACCCCTACCCGTCGTTATACTTTCGCTTCAAATTTAATTACCCTTGTCGTTGTACTTTGACACAGATATACCCCTCATTGAAATGAGGGACACGTGTTAAATCCTATTGGCTTATTTTAAAATATTTCCTAATTAATTAAAATTCAACTCATACCCGGTATCCAATTAAGAGACTCATACCCAAACTCAGAAAATCTGAAGCAAGCTTCGAAAAGCTTCTTCAAACATCCCTTGGATGTTCCCGCCTTGCCGGAATTTTGGCCGGGTTTTGGCTCCGGAGAGGATGAGGTGGAAAGTCCTCATCCAGCAAAGAAATTGCGACAATTTATGTCGACCGGACTTGAATTATTCCTTGAAGTTTAAAAGTGTAATTTTTTTGATTAATTAGTAACTACATATCTTCCGGTGGATGGAAAAACATAGGACTATTCTTTTTTTTGTAAATATCGAATACACTTTGTGAAAGTGATTATTTAATTGATTCAATTTATTTTAAAGAAATTGGTACTGCTATGATTTTGCTCTCTAAGCATGTTGCTAGAGGTATGTAATTTCTACTATATGAGACTGTTACCGCAAGCTCTAAAATTTAAAAAGAGTTTAAGCTATGTAAAAATAAACTACACAATCATGTCTTTGAAAATTCTTTCATCCGCATAGAAAGTTCTTATTTTGATTTCAGTACCATATAAACCCATATTTTACTAAGTAAACTTTTTAAATGGAATGAAAGAAAAAACATTTTAAATGGTCAATTAGCTTAAGGGCGTGAAAATATATATTTCAGAATCCCTCTCTTCCTTCCAAATTAATTTAATTAAATAGAAAAGATGAAAATTAGGCCAGTAATGCGAAAGTGGTCCTATTAGTGGAGATCAAGTCATGTTAGAAAAAGTAAAAAATTACTCTTGATCCCTTGGATTCTGAAATAGAACAAAAAAGAATAGTGAAAGTTAAAATTTAAATATATTTTGGATAAATTTGAAATTGAAGAGAGAAAAAAAGAGAGAAAGTTAAAACTGAAAAAGAGTATCTAAAGGCGAAATGTTTGACAATGAGAGAATGATATGAATAAAGTAATTATTTCAAACGTTTCAATTTGTTTGATATAGTTTGATTCGATATGACATTAGAAAGGAAATGAATACTTCTACAATATGCAGTATTAGACGCACCATAATATTTGAATTGCTATAAAACTTTTGAAACTTGTAATTTTAACTTGTTATGATACTTTTCTGGCTATAAAAGCTTCTAATTAAGGGTAATATCAGAAAAAATTTAAAGTTAATTATTTTCAAAAGCTTAGTAATTGACTGTCTTGTAAATTATACATGATTTGAAGTTTATTGCGTCATACAGTAACATCAAATATAATAATAATAATAATAATAATAATAATAATAATAATAATAATAATAATAATAATAATAATAATAATAATTGGGTTCCCGTCAACTATTTATAAAAATTTAGTAAATTTTCTTAATACATAAGTAAGATTTGAACAAAAGTATTGAATCCACATGGACAGATAACTTTCAAACTAGGTCCGTCCCTGTATAGTTCACCGTCTCAAAATAAAATATAACAAGTTAATTAATCTGCTCGGCCAAAATTTAAAAACCCACTAATTGTGTTTTAACTCCTAGTAAGACAATATTGATCTGTTGAGTCCAGAGATGGATTTAGGATTTAAAATCTAAGGGTTTGCACAATAATAATTTGGTTCAATATTAAATATGTATTTAACAAATTTCTTAATGCATAAATAGAAACTGAACAAAAACTACTATTTCACGTGAACTCGTAGACGTTACTCTAGATCGGCCCTTGATTGAGTTGGCATCTCATAGCGACAAACAGGACAATTGCCCCTTCTTTCAAGCCAATTCCACAAGCAACGAATATGAAAGTAATGCGAACAAGGCATGCAACTAACTTGCGCTCCCACTGCTAAATCCCCCAAACAAATCACACAACAACAATTCTCATCACTATTCATTAGCGGAATCGCAGAACTCTTTTACATCGTCGCTTAGACGTACACTGATACCTTGTTCTAGTTCTTCTTCTTCTTGGTGGACACCGTTACCTTGTCTTCTGTTGTTGTTGTTAGTTTCAATCCATCGGTGAACGATTTTGGTGGAGAATTGGAACTCCACTGGCGTCGATGAATTAAAAACAGTATACATTGGTGTAATCACTGAATGCGGATATATTTTTGCTTTTGTCTCTTTATAGCTTTAACTAGTTTCCTGAATTATCTGAATTCCTAATTCAACTGTGAAAATAATTCACTCTAAGGTTACTGCGAGAATCCTTATTCAAGTACGAGATGGTCTAGTTTCCAAGTTACTTTGAATCAAGAAGACAAATATGGTTTTTTTGAATTTTAATAGAATGCGGTTTTTCAAGTATTACGTTTTATGTATGTCGACTATCAAAAATTGTTAAATAAAAAATATAAACTGTTCATATCCACCAAAAAGTTTTTGGTTATCTTCACACCTACCCCCCTACCACTACGATATTTATTTTTTTATTAGAAAACTATGTTACCGCCAAATTATTAATCAATCACTGAGTTTCAAAATAATTTGCAATTTATGCCTTTTTTGTCTTTTTTCCTCTCTTCTGAACTAGATTGACCAGTCCAATGCACTGAGCTTTTGTCATGTGCGAGGTCTATAGAAAGGTCGAACCATAAATTTACTATGCACAACCTTACCTTGTATTTCTGCAAGAGGTTGTTTTCACGACTTGAACCTATGACCCCCTGACCACACGACAACAAATCTTACCATTGTCAAGGCTAGCAATTACTGATCAAGAAAATCTAACAGAAAACTCTACTTAAGTTTAAGAAAAGCGAAAAATAAAAAGATATACAAAAGAAAATGCAATGTTTTATGTGCCAAAATATACTGTAATAGGCAGCTCCTTCAATTACATATAACTGTGCGATTAAATAGGGGCAAGGAGTGGTTTAACAATTACTCCTGTTCTTGCAACATCTAGCGAAGAATTATCAGTGATGTAATTCAACTACATAAATAACTGATTACTTGTGCAAGTATCGCCTAGAGGCGTACTATAATTACATGCCATGGTAATACACAGTGTTTCGACAAAATTTTTACAGGAAAAACACAAAATTAGTCGAGACATGGCTTTTCTGAAGTTACTACATCCGTTCAACTATTAGGAAAAAAAAAAAAACTACATTTTGCGCAACTTTTAGAAAAGCAGTGGAAGTGGACTAAAGATGAGCTTATGGGAGCTCATCGTTGGTGCTAATAGGAGGAGGCGAAGGCTTGGGAATATAAGGCATAAGAGGAGTACCATGCTCGATAGGCCCTGGTCTTATAGAAGCTTTCGAGCTAGGAACTGGATCTATGGGACGATAATCTTCCAGACCTAAGTTGCTTGAATCGCCCCCATTGGTGCTTGGACCGTAGCCATTGTCCTGAGGATGGGAAATAGTGGAGAAAAAGAGGCTCTTAGTAATCCATACACAGGTTAACTTCTATACACTGTCAATGTAAAGAATTTCTACACCCTCAAATCACCTAAAAGATAACCACAAGTAACCGTCCATAAAGTACCTGCAGCTTTCTGCTCTTTATGGTCATCGTCATATCGTTATTTTGCCATTTGAGGGACATTCCTGCAGTTCATTTATAAGAATACGTAAATACAACTATCTGCTCAATTCTGTAGTTTTAGCCTCAGTATCTGGCAAGCAGAGGTAGGTATATCTCTCCTATGGTTCCTCTAACAGCAGCACAGTGCATATTAACAAACTGAAATGAATTAATCAAAAAGAGAAGCTGAGCACAACAGGTACTGACATTGACTTCATGATCCTCGGCAGACGTTTGAAAACCATCCAAGAAACAACTTTGATCAATAACTTAAGTAGCTCAAAAACAGTAAGATGCATCATCATATACAAACATGAAACATAAAAAGAGTTAAATAGGCAGGCTTCTCTTCTAACGGTTAGTTTACTGCTCAACTGTATATTTTGAGCATTAAATATCTCATATCATAACTTTAAACAAATCAGAACAACTCGTAATCTTTGTGCTGTAAATCATATATTCATCTAGGAAGATTCATTGTTGTACAACTTAACACTGTAGATCGTATCAGAATACCAACAAATTGTAAAGAGTTGGTTAGTTCTTACGGGTTTTTCCTCAATGCATTATCAACTCTACTAACACTTACATCTGTAGAGGCTCTTCTATGTTAGAAGATATATTAAATGGATTTGGATTAACTCAAACAGAACACGGCGAGGCATTCGCAATTTGATAACTGGTCCCCTCCCATCCACATCATGATCCCAAAAAGGCAAGCAAAGCACTACACAACGCAGTACACAAAACATGAGATTGTCTCATAGGTAGGAATTAGGTTTCGAACTTACTATGTTGTAAATCGTTTGTTTTGTACTTGTGATATACAGGCCACCTACACCCTGAAATGAAAAATGTTCATCTATCTTGTCTTTTTCGTAAAATGCAGCTATAATGGGAAGATTAGAATCAAACTAATGCATTCCAAATCAAATTGGCCAGAATGAGGACAATTAAGACATTTCACATGGGGGTTGGGGGCATTTACCACTTTTTTTGTTCCCTTTATATCCTTCACGTTAACAACTAAAGTTTAGTTTGCTTCTTCTCTCATCAGTGTAATTATGAGTTGTCTTTTTAATGCATGGAAAAAGGAATAAAGAAGCACAGCTAAGCATAGACAAATGGCATAATTACTTGTGCTTACATGCTTTGAAAATTCCAAGCATAATCTATACACCGCTGAATATACGCCTCCCATACTGTTTTCCTCTATCGTGTTCTGTTTGAGTTATTCCAAGCATAATCCATACTTCTCAAATGTCGCCGCCTGCGCTACACTTCTACAATGGTTTTGGAAGTCGTTGTAAGCTTCAACACTTGCTCATAAGATTCGTACAACTCAAAGTAGCTTCCCCTCACCCAATTAGTCATATATGAACACTCGCCCCATGTCCGGTATATATCGGGTCTTCGACCACCATACACCTTCTTAGATTTCGGCATTTTCTATAGAAATAAGGCAAAGAAAATTACGAATGGAAGGTGTATTTGGACAGTGAGAGAAGAAGAAGATGTTGTATCGGCTCTGCCCGTAATGGCGTAAATTTTTATAGGATAAGATGTGTATTTATACGCTATATGGTAGAGGAAAATAGTATGGAGGTGTATATATCATACTTAGAATTTTCAAAGGGTGCAAGCACAAGTAATTACACCAATTTTCCCATGCTTAGATGTACTTACTTTTTTTTTTTTTTGACAATGATAACATAATGTACTTACTTTTTTTTTTCATGCATTAAAAAAACAACTCATAATTATACTGATGAGAGAAGCAAACTAAACGTTAACTTTAGTTCATAATGGGAACAAAAAAAAGTGATAAGTGTCCATAATGCCCCCGATGCCCATGTGAAATGTCTTAATTGTCCTCATTCTGGCCACAGCCATTCTGACTACATTCCTTGTGGAGATTAACCACTTCAGCACTCCTATACCTTCTTTACCTTCTCAAACAGTAAAATTCGTAATACACATTACGATATGAAATATACATAGAACTTAATAAATGCCACACTATAGAAGTTACTTCTAGCCGTATATTTTCCAACCAGGTCATTTAGCAAAATCCTTAGACTTTTAAGTGCCTGCAGAGGACCAAATACCATCAAAGTACTAATCATCTTTGTGAAGTTCTAGATAGAGGAAGAGGAGGAGGATGGGGAAGAGAGGAGTCTACAGGGAGATAATATTTTTTTCATTATGCTCACTTGATGTAATGATATTGCCTATATAATGGAAAACTAAGAAAGAAAGATCAGTAGATCATTCAACCTGTGTTCCTCGCTTAAATATGTTCATTTTTTTTGTGCAAGAGGGTTCAAAATATAAAAAAGTAAACATACAAAAAAGTCAAATGGATTTAACGTCTACTATATATAAAAAATAATTTTAATCATGTATAAACAGTGTTGCTCAAACTTGTATCTGTGTTTAAAAAAATCATTTAATATGTATAAATAATTTATTCAGTAAACGAAAAGGATTGTGGTCCATGAGACCATGACCCGTATACTAAAAATTATGGCTCCTCCTGTGAGCTAGTTTACGGATCAAGATTGTGAAATATCTTCAACAAACTTGATATAGTGCCACATCAGGTATTCAGAAAAGCATACAATAAAAACTTGAGTTCAAATATGATAAAAGTAAATGTCACTTAAGAATAAAAACTTGAGTACAAATATGACAAAGAACTTCTTACCTCCAGTGCTGAAGCAACTAAAGCTCACAAAGGCTGTAATCCCCATCACCAAGAACAGAACAGTGAACTCAAAAGCCTTCATAGTGCAACAACAAATACAAATGACAAAAAAAAAAAAAATTAAGTTTTGTTCACTCCCTTTCAAGAAAAGAAATAAAACTCAACCCATTTGAAATATTTGTTCAAGAACCGCAAGAACTCATTTTAGCCCATGTTAGAGTATATATTAAAGAGAAGTATTTTAATGATTTTGTGAGGATGAGTCATGAAGAAGGTGAAGTAGTACAATGCAATGTGTAAAGGGAGAAGTAAATGAGAGAGTTATTGCACTTCTGTTTTTTAGAGTATGCAGAAACAGTGGGGAATGAAGCGAATTGAATGCTTAACATGGGGGGAAATGAGCTTATTCAGTCTTGAACATTGGTCTTTTTCAAATCACAACTAAAGAGAGCCTTTTTTGGCTTTTCTAAGTTGTAACATTTGGGATAAAGAGAAAAAAAAAAAAAAACAAATTTTTAGTAGGCGTTTGGCCATAGAAACCAAAAGAATATACAATTTTTTTGTAATTTTTGAAGCTGGAGTTGGAGTTGAAGTTGTGTTTGGTCATAGTTTTTGTAAATAATATTTGGTTTTTTAAATGATTTTTTCTAAAAGACATGAAATATGATTTATACCTCCAATTTCTAACAACTAGCAAAACCACCCAAGCAATTAATAAACATAACTGGTGCATAAACACTGTCATCGACCCCGCCTTGCACTTGTACTGCATACAAGACCCAACAAGAACTAAACCAAGTAGCTATAAAAATAAACACTTTGAAAAACTTTTATAAAAATAGTTGTAAAAATAAACACTTTGAGGGTCCTTTTTATAAAAATAAAAACTTTTAGGGTAAAATTGAAAACAGAAAAACAAAAGTAACAGTCCAAAACAGCAAATGGATAAAGTGAAAAAATGAAAAACAAGGTTTTGGTTGCTTTTCAAATTCCAAAGTTGTATTTGAAATTTTTATGGTCAAACACCAATATTTGAAAAAAGTGAAAAAAAAAAATCGAAAAAAAGTGAATAATTCTCATAGCCAAACGGGTCCCTAGTATTTCTTTCAAGTTCTAATAGTAAATTTTTCACAAATATTCATGCTTCATGTCGAGAATGATAGATTCAGTTAACTCATTAAAAAGTGCTCTATCCACCTACATGTGTAGGCAATGTATACTTCGGCCATGTTTATGTTTGGTAAACTAGATGACCGAAGGGTACATTTATGTAAGATCGAGATAGATACTGAAAATTTATATAACTGACTTCGAGTTGTTTGGGATTGTGGAGAGTTGTTAGAAAACTAAAACTCAATGTAGGGAATGACAAGGGCAAAAGTGGATGATGTAGTATATGAGACAAGTACTACCTTCAAGTAAGCCTGTTAACGGGTCCGGTTGGACCGGTTAAAACCGGTAACCGGACCGCTTAAATCGGAATCGGTAAATGGCGGCCGGGGTTTTTCTACCGGTCGGGTTTTCAAAATTTGGGACTGGTTAATCGGAACCGGCCGGTTAAAACTGGTTAACAGGTCAGAAAAAAAATTAAAAAGGCAACTGTGGACTGGACCATTGGGCAACGGTCCATTTTGCAAAAATGGCCGTCGCCAACGGCTCCAAACGGCCATTTTGGCCTCCCAACCCCCCAAACTTATTTTTTATACACTTTAACCCATCCCCCACCCCTATATAAACCCCTCTCCATTTTCAATTTTAATCCACACCAATTCACTCTTCTCTTTCTCTCAATTATAGCTACTTTGCAACAATTAGTTACTTTAAATTTCTTTCAATTAAATATTATAAAGTTTTATTCTAGTTTCAATTATTAATTTTGCAATAATAAAAAAAAAATTGTTGGTGGAGTTGGTGATTTTGCAACAATCCGAAGTAGCTCCAAAGCTTTGGTGGATTTGCAATTCTAGTAGCCTGCCCTTTGGTGGAAATTAGTCGGGCAATTTGATACCTTCGTTCCTACTCTATCTTTATTTTTCGCTATTTAATTTATGCAATTTAATTTGTTGCAATTTATTTTCTTGTGATTTATTTCAGTGTGATTTAAATTAATTCTATTTAATAATGTCGAAGAGATTGAGACGTGGTGCCAGTAGTAGTGGTATTGTTAGGGGTGGGCTTAATGAGGAAACATTTGTGAACGAAACACCTAATTTAGGTATTGATATTGGTGGAAAAAGTCCACTTTTAGATCATGATATAATGCAACACTATACTGGCACTTTTAATGAAATTGATGATGATGATTATGAAACACAAGCCCCTAAAAATCCCATAGGAGATACAGGTCCTGCACAATCACATACACAAGACAAACCGCCAAGAACTTGTAGGCCAACCGCTAGAATTTGAAAATTTATGACTAAAGATAAGGAAAGACAAACAGCTACATGCGGTATATGTAAACAAGAATTTGTTTTTAGGCAAGAAACTAGTAAGGATGGTGGAACGGGTTCACTAATGGGTCATATGACATCTAAACATAGGGATGTTTGGGGAGAGAAAACGAGTTCAAATGTGGGGGGTATTCAACAAACAATAGACTCACGAATCGGTAGAAATTTTAGCTATGACAAGAAAAAAGATCGTATAGAAATAGCTAAAATGGTTGCTTTTGATGCTCTACCATTTTCCTTTCCTCTGGTTTGTGGTTTGTTACTTATATTCAACGTTGTTACGATCCGTTGTTTGAGGATATTCCTAGAAGTACTTGTAAAACGGATATTATAGATTTATATAAAAAATATAGATTTTATTTGCGCCATGTATTTAATTCTTTAAATTGTTGTGTTTCTCTTACCGCCGATTTGGGTTTTAATCTTAACAAGTTAGATTTTTTTGCTGTTACATGTCATTGGGTTGGTCTTTTATAAAGGGAATTAAATCCTCCGCTAAAAAATATTTTTCATGTGAGATGTAGTTGTCACATTTTAAACTTGATTGTTAGAGATGGTCTTGACTATTTTGAAGATTCTATTCAAAAAGTTAGAAATGCGGTTGCTTTTCTTTTTTATAATGCTAATAAGTAAAAAATGAGAGATTTTAAGAATTCTTGTGTGCAAAATGGCCTTAGACCTAGGAAAATTTAAGCAGAAGTTGACACTAGGTGGAACTACACTTGCGTTATGTTACAACAAGCATATGATTATAGGATTCCCATACAACAAGTTCACAACCATTTTAATACGGATAGTGATGATTGGTTAAATATTACCGATTGGGAAGATTTTAAGGATTGTATTGAACTTTTGCAAAAAATTTATAATGCAACTCTTGCTTTTTCTAGACAATTTTATCCCACGGTAATCGAAATTTTAGCCTACTTAGCGGAAATAGCTAGAGTTTTATATGAGTATAGAGATAAATCCGATTATCAAGCGGCTATTTTTAATATGACAGCAAACTTTAAGAAGTATTTTTTTTTCCATCCCAACTTTATTTATATTGGGTTCTCTTTTAAATCCTTGTTTTAAAATGTCTTATACTAGAGCATTGGTTGGTCAAATTTATAACTATTTAGAAATTGACGAGGGAATTGAACCATCTTTACATGACGCCGAGCTCGCGATTGATGCCGAGTTTAGAAAAAAATTTCGTCATTATTCTACTTTGGAAGAAAGTGCTACACCCGTTGCTCCACGCCCTACTACTTCTCAAAGTAGCAAAAAGGGCTTGTCGGGTTTGTCAAATTTAAAAGTTTTACATTCACATCCAACTCCTACTCATAATGCAAACTTTGATGAATATCACTTTTATTTGATGCAGCCAAATGTGGATATCAACCAACTAGATGATTTGGACGTCTTAGCATGGTGGAAGAAATACAAGACGAGTCATCCGGTACTTTCAAGAATGACTTGAGATATCCTTACAGTTCAAATATCAACCGTGGCTTCAAAAAGTGCATTTAGCCAAGGAAGACAACAAATTGGAGACCGTAAACACTCATTATCCGAATTTAGCTTGCAAGTACTAGTTTGCATTCGCGATTGGATTAGATCGGAGCGATGCAACTAAAACTCAGAAGCGGTGGAAGGCAAAAAAGAAGAGATTGAAGATTTGATAGCAAGTGAAATAGACCAAATGGAAGACTTTGAAGATATCTCAATAACCGAATATAATATTGTGTATATTACCCAAATGATTGACACTTTTTTATTTTATTCTTGTACTACTTTTTTGCAACTCATGTATTATTTGCAAGTTAAAAAAAACTACAACTTGCAAATAAATGTTATCCATGAATGAATAAAATATATGGCTCATTGAGCTTTCTTCTATTTACTTGTGTTCATATTTTTACTTATATTAAGTTAGGAATATACCTAAAATATACTAAAAATATACTTATAATATACATCTACTTAACTTAAAAAATAGAAAGTTATATACTTGGAAAATAACTTAAGTTATAATACATATAACTTATATACACATATATATATTATAAGTAGCTAAGCATATAAGTTGAGTTTTTTTCTAAGTTTATAAATTTCTATTTTATAACTTAAGTATATTTATATTATAAGTATATTTTAGGTATATCTAATATATATATACACTTTAAGTTAAAAAAATAGAAAGTTATATAATTGGAAAATAACTTAAGTTATAATACATGTTATAATACATATAACTCAGACACACACACACACACACATATATATATAAGTAGCTAAGCATATAAGTTAAGTTTGTTCTAAGTTTATAAATTTCTATTTTATAACTTAAGTATATTTATATTCTAAGTATATTCTTAGTATATTTCAAGTATATCTAGTATAAATATACTTAAGTTATAAATAAAAAGTTATAACTTAAGCATATAACTTAATATATATACATATATGTTGTTAGTTAGTAAATATATAAACTTTAGTTATAAACTTATATAACATATATAAATATACCTACAATATACTAAGAAATACTATAATATACATATACTATACAAAAAAAACAAAAAAAAAGGGATTATTTTAACGTTTAAAACTAGCCGGTTCCGATTTCCAATTTTGGAACCGGTTAACCAGTAACCGGTGGCCGGTTCCAGTTTTTTGACGGGAAACCGGCCGGTTTTCTAACCGGTTGCCGGTCCGGTCCGGTTTCAACCGGTTAACGGGCTTACCTTCAAGTGGCAAAGTGAGGTATACCTTTAGTTAAATTCATGGCAACATAATTTATTGCTAGCCTTCTGGTCAGTGGCTTCTCCTGACAAGTGAAATTAGAAAACAAATAGACAACTCTGTAAGTTAGCATGGCTAATAGACCACAGAAAATAAATACTTAGATATTAACAGTCCTACAAACTGCTGAGTCCATAGCAGAAATTGAAATAGTTATGTCAAATAATATTACCGTGTAATGCGAGCACTATGAAAAGTACAACATATTCTTAATGCCTTTAATTCATTGATACAGAGCAAATTTAAAATAAGGAAAATCAATGGAAGAATGAATCAAATTGTGACCCTTGAATCAAGATCCTTGACCTATTCTACACCATCTTGTGATCATTGTTGATCTCCTAAATATGCAGGACTATCAACGATAATTTTATCCCAATCCTATCCTTGCGCGGTTTGGAGGCTTCCAGAGCAGGGCATACAAACTAAAAAGCAACAGCTTTCTGTGAACTTGCCACATACGTCAAATATATTGTCCAGGCATATGCAAATGCACTATTGGCCAATGGCTGCAAAAGAGCATTACCAAAAACATTAACCTCACGAGTGTTTAAAATACCAGAGGTTCAAAATAATAATTGGAGGAGTCAAATTGAGCAATTTAAATAAATTTGAGATTGATGAAAATTAGAGCAACAGATGCTTCCGGTAAGGGCTCGTAGTCAGACTCAGAAGTTGTGGATCATCTCATTAACATAATGCACTAGTTGTTAGAAAAAAAGACAAGTGTTACACAGCACCTGCAAATGGACAGGGATTACTTTATATGTCAAGAAATCACACAGCGGCCAGTACATTAGGCCATTCATCATCGTTGGGAGCAGGTCACGCTTCAACCTTGCAACGATTTCCTCCCCATTCTCACCTGAATGTGACAATAAGAGTCAAAGAATCAAAAGGCAAAGGCAATCATCAGACCTAGCGAAGCTGACAAATAATCTTAGACCACACAAGCAGATATCTCATAGAGAACTTCTAACTCTACGAGGAAATAAAAAAGGCTCCCTGGATAATGATTGCATAGTCATGAAACTCTTCAATTGTATTGACAATTATACTGGCAATATTGGCAGAGAAAAACCTAGAGGAAAATATCCCTTAAAGTAATATTCAGAACCTCAGCCATTGAATGAGGTAAATATTCAACTATATCATTTAACCAGTCCACAACCAATTTTAACATCTTGATAGAAAAACATTGCATGTAGTAGTTAAGAAGACCGTTTCAAGTATTCTATAGGCAGCAACTCGTAAAAAACCATGTTTCTGAGGTCTGGTAGAAAGACATGCCAACAATAGCAGAAAAGAAATCACAACTAGAATTCTAACAGCCCAACTCTGCCAATCTAGTTTTAGGCCGTAATAAGGTATCTTCTTAAGTTTCTCGAGAGATCAAATCTGATTACAGAAAATTCGTGTTGACTCATATTGAATGGACAACAACATACCCAGTGGAATCTCACAAAGTGGGGTCTGGGGAGGTTAGAGTGTACGCGTACCTTACCCCTGCCTTGGGAGGTAGAGAGGCTGTTTCCGATAGACCCTCGGCACAAACTCATATTGAATGGACAATAACTGAATATCCAGTCAATGCTTTAGTATTAGTAACTCAACGGCAAGTAATAGATATACTCCAGTCAAAGGTCCTTTGATTTTCCATTTGATTTTCCAATAGACTTTTAGACTGATTGGGATAGCTTCTGTCTGTCAACCAACCTATTTGATTGATTGTTAACATTTCAATCAACACTCCATGAATCAAGACCGACAACCACAAAATACAGAATGAACGATTTTCCTACTCAACCGCCATAACTTATAGAGTATTTCTTCCTTGTACTTATCAAAAAAGATGCTCTTTAGATTATGTACTTACCTATATTCTAGCTTTTGTTTATACATGTATATAGCAAGGTAAATGATAAAATTAGAGTCATTTAAAAGTTGTTGTCAACATCAACATCAGATTTCAACTAGGCCTACATTCTCTGTCACAAGAACCACTATATATACCATAATGCATGAAGTGAGAGGAGTTAAACGTCATTCGTAATTGCTTGAACCAAAGACCAGGATTAACAACCAAATAAAATAAAGAGTAAAAAAGGCTTATGTCGTGCACGAAGTGCTGCCCTATGAAATTGGGGGAGTATTTTACTACTAAAGATGTATTTTACATATTACCTTATTTTGCCTCTATTATTTTCCCTCGTGTTATCTACTAAAAGTGCTACGGAAGTCACCAACTTTCCAAATTTAAGATGCATAGTCATACTCGGGATGTAAAGGCATGTGCCTTTTAGTGTAATTTGTGACAAAAAGCATAATTGAGAAACCAATTATCGACTTTACTACTAGACTAGGCAGAAAACAAATGAAAGAGAGAAGAACCTAATGTGTACCTTGTAGAGCAGCATTGAAAGAGAAGAAAATCGAATTAATAACAGGCGCAAATAAAAGCTGTCCCATCAACAGCTTCTTCAACGTACTAATGATATCCCTCTTTGGCAATACCCTTGCCACAAAGCCAAACCAATGGTGTTGTGCTGTTCCTAAAATTAAAAGTCCAAAGCCAGCCATTCGCAGAGTCCTAATTATATCTAAAGAATCTGAAGGTGACATCGTAATCATCTGGCAAATGCAAACCACATAACTCATAAATCATGTTTGATCAATTTTATTCCATCAAAAAATTCAAACTTGTCAGTTCGTTCACCTAATCAAATAAAATCATCAGTATATGTTGTGTTTGGTATGGCGGAAAATGCTTTTCGGGAAACTGTTTCCTTGATGAAATCATTTTCCAATTTGGTTATTATTTTGAATTGTTGAAAATAAATTCTCCCGAAAAACAGAAAATGGAAGTCATTCATTAAAAATATAAGTATCTCTTGCCGTTTGGTTGCTAATTAGGAATTGAATTATTCATGTATTAAAACCAGCATAACTAGTAATACTATGTTTGGTGGCATTTTAGTAGCTATTTATAAAAGTAAACACACTAAGTACGGTGTTGGTTACCAATTTATAATTCTTCATAACTAATACATGTATAAGTTATGAGGAAATCTATTAATTATTTCATGCAAGGTAGAAAATGGAATAACTAATACATGAATAACTAAACCCTACATAACTAATCCCTACATAACTAATACCTGCATAACTCTAACTAGCAACCAAACGACCCCTTAATGTATCTCATTTGCTTCAATCAACACTTACCACATTTTCGTCAACTTAGAACACAAAATTTCACCAAAAAACTATCTTGATATAGTAACTTTCACTTTGTACCATAATCATATTTTACCTGCTTAGATATCCAACAAACAAAAATGAACCAGAAATTACATCCTAACATAAACCATTTTCCACTGAAAATATTGGGAAATTTTCAAAAATATACAGCCCAACATAAAATATTACGCCACGTAGCCCAATATACAATATTAAACAACATTATACCTGGGGGGAAACATTATACATAATATATCAACCTTGTACAAAAGGTGTTTATACACAAATATTGGCTAAACCAGGTAACAAACTCAAACTATGGGCTACGCGGCGTAAATATTTTCTCCCAGCAGACATAGAGCATAATTCTCCCAACATTTTATGTATACCAAACACATACTTAAAATAAAAAATTATACAATGAAATGGGAAAAATACCTGGGAAGTAACATCAGAAGCAGCATAAATAATAGCAGAAGAAATACTTTTAGTAATAATTGGACGAGATTCTAGTGCTCCTAAATACCATCCCAAAAATCCCACTTGGGTTTTTGAAGAAGATGATGAATATGATTTTCTAAGAGAAAACAAAAATGAGAAACAAGGGGTTTTAGGTACTGTATTTATATTGAAATTGTTAGTACAAGATTTAGTAGAGTCTGTGTATATTCTTGAAATTGAATTCTTGGAAGTGAAATAGTGTTTTGAATGTTGAATTGTGGTGCGTTTAGCTAAGGTTGTTAGAAAATTTAGTCCCATTTTTGGGCTCTGATGAATAAATTGAGATTTTTGTGTTTGTATGATTTTGGGGTTTTGAGGATCAAAATACAGGGGTTTTAATGATGTTTTTAGGGCTTGTTGATTCTTGAAGAGGCGATTGGTTCCACAACATTAGTGAAATTACACATAGGTCACTAATTTCCGGTTACGTTTTTTTCTTCTTTTGTTGTTCCTTTTCCTTACTCGTCGGCCGTCTGACTTTGAATATTTCACTTTTTCTATCTGTGCGTTACTATAAAGATAACTAGGGATTAGTTATTAAAAAATCTATGTATTATTTTATGTAGTGATTAGTTATGCATGATTTAATTAATTATTCATGTACTTTTAATTATTTATTTATTTTTTGTTTAATCTTTTATTCTATATAAAATAATACATAAATTCTCTCGTAACTTGTATGCATATTAATTATGCGGAATTGTAAACCAAACATTATATTAGATGTGTTGAATTTTGTACTTAGCAAATAATACTACCAAACACGATATTACTTATGGAGAATTTAATACATGAATAACTTAACTCCTAACTCACAATATTTGTCTCTTAAGGCAAATTGAACTTCAGAATATATCTTGATGTTCGAACTTCATCCATGACAGTGTTTTAAATTTAAATTGTGAAATTTCAATTATATATCAATATACTGAAGTTCGAATTATGGAATTTGGACATCGAGATATTGTCATGGAATTCAAACTGCTCTTTTTAGGGTATGTTGGTCATCTTTCTGCTCTAATGACTACTCGAATTTTGAGAATCGAAACACAGTCGCGAATGAAGCAACATTAGAGTTGGTTAACAATAATCATAAAGAAATTCTCATGTTAGCACAACTTGAATTAATTGTCTTTTTCTATTGTAAAGTTAATTCTATATTTAAGTGGCTACAAATATACCCGTCAATTTTGCGATTTAGAGTTGATATACTTCTCGTTAAAAAAGTGATGCCTATATATTTTTGTCATTACACAAATGGTGTAAATATACCCCTCAACTTTGTGATTTAAAGCAGATATACTTCTCGTTAAAAAAGTGATGCATATATATCCCTGACGTTACACAAATAGTACAAATATAGCCCTGCAGTTATCTTTGTCACGACCCTTTCCACAGGTCGTGCGGGCACCTACCATATTACTACACTAGCAGGCGAACCCTTACCAACTAAACCCAACATTTAAACAGTTGCGACAAAAATCTTTCAAAAATCACAAAATTACGGTAAAAGCTCTGTACAGACGCTGTTTTAAAATACAATAAGACTGAAAAGAAATTCCTGGGATCTAGTCTAGACAATTACAAGAGCTCCTACTGTACAGGAAGACAAGATAAATGACACAGCCTCTACCTGGAGTGAGATGAGCGAGGTTGTAGGAGAATGCCTGATAAATCCACGAAACTTCAACTAAAACCTGCAACATATCTACACCCAAAAAGGGCGTAGCAAGAGTAGTGTCAGTACACCACACATACTAGTAAGCATCATAGGTCGACTAAGGTTAGTTCACGCAACACAATATAAAGTCAATAAGATAAACAAATAGGTCAATGAACCTGAAGATTCTCGTTAGAGATTATTACCCCCTCACCACTTACCTTTCCTCTCTCAACTGCTCGCTCCTTTTATCTCCAAGAATTACAGGTGTTCTACTTAATCACAACCGCTCTCTTTCTTTCATTCAACCTATTGCCTCTCGTCTCCACGCTTATCATACTCTCTAATTCCTACTCTTAACTGTTCGTGAAGTTCACCTACTCAATTTACTTCATATATTAATCCCCTCTCCACCCAGACTCTCACGAAAACATAAAGATGAATATGCAATATCAACGACAGTAGTACACGCATGTATAACATAGAAATGTGAGATGTAGTACAATGCAAAATGCAATGTAAGGGCCCAACCACACTGTACATACATGCTATCTAATGTCATTGCTCAGTAGTCATAACCTGCAGCGGACCCATGGTGTCCATGTACCACTCGTTCTGGATCCACTCCTCGGACTCGAGTCATAAATCCTCCGCCCCAGAAAGAACCTCGGTCGCGGATCCACATCATAAGGAATACTCATATCTAGCTCAACGGCCAAAAGACCAGACAACTCAATTTCCCATACTCAGCTTGCCGGCTACCTGTATTTCCTCAAAACTCGTGCAATGCAATGCTATGATGCAATAAGTCAACAAGTCATAAACCATGCCCTTGATGGGCACTATGCTAGTCCGACTTACTCGGACCTCTCAATACAATTTCTTATTTACAAAAAAGACAGCCATGTGAATAATCCAATACAACCGGGAAGTAAGACGGAACTCACCCTCTCCTAGAGATGCATAAATTAAACACGAGATACCCCTTCCGTGATAATAGTACTCACATTAATAACCGTTCATTGTTACCCTAGCTACTATTTACACAAGGTTTTAGTTACGTTATAGAATATGTCCAACCCAACTCCATGTCCGAAAACCTAATCATGCAGTCTCCCGTCAACTTTAAGAGTATATACGATTCGCTAACTAAAGTCTAACTCAAGTAAACCATAACCTACCTCGTTGACGAATAGCTAATTGAATCTCCATGAATTGCTCGTCTTCCTAGCTTTCATCCGAATTCTTGAGAGGTAACAGTCATAGGGAATGGTGGGGAAGAAATTAGAAGGGTTTCTTTTTCTTGAGTCAAAGGTTTATCTTTCATATGGAACCCTAGGAGCAGCCTTTGGGACTCTTTTATTGAAAAATGAGAGAAAATAAACTAAGTGACCAAAAACACGGTCACTATTCCGCGTAGACCGCTGCGGCGGTCTAACAGCCGCCATAGCGGTCCACGTCCTTCCCTGGCCCACAGTTCCTAATTCTTCCCGAATTTGATTTTTTCCACTCTTAACTCTTAAATCGCACCATAGAGCTTGTTATTTACGACCCTAGACCTAGATTGGGCATGGGTTCGCGGAATATTAAATAATGACCGAACGGGTCGTTACATATACAAATGGTGCGCATATATACTCTTTCGCTGACACATTTTTTTTTGAAAATCATTTAGCTTATTTTTTTAATTAAAAAAATGTCACGTGGCTTTAAAAAATAAGTTTACCTGAGTTTTTTTAGTAGACTTATTTTTTAAAGTCACGAGACAATTTTTCTAGTGGGTTGTATGGTTCGTTTAAACAGAATATCTCCTTGACGTTAAACAAAATAAGTCTACCCATTTTCTAAGCAAATCAGACCCGCCCCACTAGAAAACAAAAATATCCGTGTGGCTATAAAAAATAATAAGTCTACTAAAAAGATGGGTAGACTTATTTGCTAAAACCACCTAATTTTTTTAATTAAAAAATAAGCTAAATTATCTTTAAAAATAATTCTATCAGCGAAAAGAGTATATTTTGCATCATTTGTCTAACGGCAGGGGTATATGCACCAGTTTTTTAACGAAGAGTATATCTGCTCTAAATTACAAAGTTGAGGGATATATTTGCGCATTTGATGTCATCGACATTTTTTATTTACTCTATCAAACATTAAAAAACTTATTCTTTCATAAAATAAAAATAAAAGGATTCCAGAAAACATTTTTCCTTCGTACAAAACACACCATAAATGTACATTTTGAATACTTTTAGTAACTTAAAGGACAAGTGATGAATTAATTGGTGCAACTGCCACTTAATGCGAAGTTGACCCATGATATGGAGTAATGGAACTAGTGTACTGTGACATTATCCACCAACCATTTCTACATGATTTCTCGTGAAATTTTTAGAGACGAGTCATTAATAGCATTTTTCTTTTTGTCATTCCGATGGTCAGGTAAAATTAATTTAACTATGTCGAACTGTAGGTTTATAAATCAAATTGAACCATATGTAAGTTTTAGGCTTTCCATTTTTTTTTCCTCCGTACATATTTTCGTCATACTATCGTGTCCTCGATCCGTATATAATATGCTTTTGCCTGGAGGTGCGATACATAATAAATATTATATTCCTAATTTTGGAAGGATTAATTTCACCGATGATCAAGAAACCTTTATTTAAATTATTTTTTTAGCAACAGTAGTTATTAAATTAACTATTTGTAACCGTCAAAAAACTAGTCTTCTTATAGTAAAGTCATAATTCATTAAAATATGTGTTAGTAGCACAGAAAATAGCGAATTTACCTTATGCAGAGGAATGTCATGTGACACTGCTTCGTCGGATTTTTTTTTTTTTACTACATAAGTATATATAATTAAAAGACAAAAACAAAAATAGGTGATATTTCCAATGTGCACAAAAATTCATATTTTCATAATCTAATTTTAAACATAATTAATAAAACACTAAAATTAAAAGAAACGAAATGATAAAAACTCTTCCAGATTAGTGAATAACTCTTGGTGATCATCAATGGTGTGAGTCGTGCTTTTACAGCATTTTATGAGACATTTATCGCATAATCAAATCAAAGGCCTACATGAGATTTTCAATCTCGTTCCAGCCAGCTTTTCGGAATGTCAGACTGAGATCTGTGAGATTATACTAAGGTTACAAGTTTGATCATTCATATAATGTTTGAAGATATTTTGTTGAGATGATTTCGGTAATTGTGTCATATTTCGATTGCAACCTTAATAATACTTTGGCAAATCGAATGCCCTAGTAATTTTGATTATCCAACAAAGTTGAAAGACGGAAATTCTCTTTTGTACTTGATTTACAACAACTCGTTTTTCCCTTTTGTTATTTAAGTTTTATGTTTTTTAATTGTTCATGCTTAAAATATAAGTTATGAATAGGTAAATATTTGCGATAATATTTTTCTCATATGGCATGTACACAATGAAAAATAAGTGTCAAAATGTTCAATTTCATGTTCCTGAAGATTGGATCAAAAGTAAGTCGTTGAGTGTTTATACTCCACCGCAAAATGGGTATCAGAAAGAAAGACGCATAATTATAATTAATATGATTGTGATAACTTTGGTTATAGTCGGGAAGCGAGTCAGGTAGGTGACCGAGCGAGGTCGAAGAGGTCTTGCACAACCTTTGACAATAATTTCTCATTTATTCAACTACTCGTGGGGCCTGTTGTGTTTAGATATAAGAAACCCATGATCAAAGGGTGATAACATGTCATTTTTCTGGCGTAAAAAACTTAACATTAATTTTCAGTGATTTGCGTCTTATATGCAACTATCACATAATTTAATTTAGTGACTTTATGATTACAAAAACCAATTTTGTAATTTATGATTAAAAATATTAGTTTTGTGACTTGCCTTTAAAATAACTAATTTGGTGGCTTTATTATTCTAAAGTATCATTTTACATAAATTTTTTGAGGTCTATCAGGAACAACTTTTCTACCTTCTTAAAGTACAAGTAATGTCTACATACGCCGTATACATTATCCTCCCCAGACCCTACTTACACGATTACACTGGGTTTGTTGTTATATAATTTTACATAAATCTAGCGACTATAAGTAAAATTAACCTATTTTTGGACTGTAAAAATATCAATCAAAACTAAAGAAAATAAAATAAAAATAGCTAGGCTAGGTGATAAGCTACAAGAGATGTAGCATTCATCTGACACATGCCAGTTGTCACCGACACACCTCACCAGCTCACCTTCATTTTCCCTAAATTCACACTCCACAGCAGTCCACACACACAAACTTTTCCATTTGACAGAAAGATAAAAAAAAAAAAAAATGGCAATTTCAGACAAAGTTACAGGGAATTTAACAACGTTGTACCTAGCAATGATTGGTGTAATGAAAGCTTACGGTTTAATTACTGGTCGAAACTTTAGTGGTTGTTTTGTGCTCATTCTTTCAACGGCTGCAGTTGTTGTTCTGTTGATTGTGAGTCTAACGTGGGATATATGGCTAAAAACTAGAAATGCTATGAATCGTGATCATACAGATCATCATCAAAATCATGAATTTTGTCGAGGTGGCATTTGCTGGCACGGTGTTGCTGTTAGTTCTCCTGCGTCTCAGGTCCGGTTCCGGCTACCTCAAAATCGTATCTAGAAATGGTATTGTTTCATAAAGTATCGTATTATATTGTATTGTGTCGTATTGTAAGCTACTATATTGTTTTGATAAATACAAGTTTTGATAGATTGCATGTATTGTTTCCGGAATTTTTGACCAAAATAATACATTATTTAAAACAATTAACAAGAATAATACAACACTTTTAAAATTTACAGAAATAGAATAAACGTAGTTGTGAGTAACGTTTTAGGTAATATTTATTAAAATAATTTAACTGAAAAAAGTTAGGACAGACGGAATAACGAAAATATAAAACGTAACTGTGAGTAACATTTTACAAGTATTTCGTTACTGAGAGTGATGACTCTCTGATTCTATTAATTATTCTCTGCTAAAGTATAATTTGTGGGTCCAAGATGATTTTCATTTCTCTCACGCCTTTTTTCCATGCTTATTTTCTTATGTTTTTCTTACAAAGGTGAGAAATCTCCTATACTACCATGTATATTATAGTTTCTACACATTTTTCTAAGATAAAAGATAAAATTGAAGACCATTCAATTTAAATAAACATATATAACATTTATTCGGTTGTGAAATTTGATTGATCTGAGCTGCTCTTTTTATGAATTTTTGTTCCTTGTGGCCTAAGTGCATTATTGTCCTTTCATATTTTGAAAAAGTATACAAAGATATTTATTCATCATAAAATAATTACAATGCAATTTTAAATATCATCTTTGATTGTAAAAGTATTATTAATTACAAAGAGATAGATATTTCAAAAAATGAAAATAAAATTTAATTAAATAAACTTTAGTGATACAAGTATGTGTATTAAATAAATCTTTTTTTTTTCCAGTTGAAGAAGTAAATCAAAATTAATGTGTGGTTAGGAAAAGGAAAACGAGCGAGGGACTTCTATGGAACTTAAATCTCCACTTTTTATTTGTGCAAATTTAATTCGGTGTGTATCATTTTTGGTGTAGTTTGTTAGAAATAAAAGAGAGAGAGAGAAATAGGAGAAAAAAGTAAGAAAAGAAGCATGGAAAAAAGGAGCGAGAGAAATGAAAATCACTTGGACCCACAAGTTTTACTTTAGCAGAGAGTAATTAATAGAATCAGAGAGTCGTAACTCCCAATAACGAAATACTTGTAAAACGTTACTCACAATTGCGTTTTATTTTTTCGTTATTCCGTCCGCCCTAACTTTTTCCGTTAACTTTTTTTAATAGAATATTTCCTAAAATGTTACTCACAACTACGTTTATTTTATTTCTATAAATTTTAAAAATATTGTATTATTCTTGTTAATTGTTTGAAATAATGTATTATTTAGGTCAAAAATTCATTGTTTCCGTTGTTACATGATTTCATACATCTTCAATATGAAGAATAAATATATAAGAAAAGCAGCGTACAGGCAGTGGCGAAGCTAGGATTTCCACTAAAGGGATTTAAAAATATAAAATGGTAAATAAACGAAGAAGCTAAGAGGTTCAACATCTAATATATACATAAAATAATTTTAACCTTATATATACAGAGTATTTTTGCCGAAGGAGATTTTGCTGTATTACAAAACCTAGTATTCCATCCGTTCCAATTTGTTTGACATTTTTCGCTTTTCGAGAGTCGAACGAGTTATTCTTTAACCGTAATTTTTTCATATGTCTTTTAAATATTTTAAATAATTAATTATGGTGACTTATAATACTTTTCACGTAGTTTTCAAATATGTAAATTTTATTTCGAAAATTTTAAAGATTTATGTTCAAACACACAATCAAAATTAAGAAGTTTGACTCTCGAAAAGCGAAAAGTGTCAAACAAATTGGGACAGAGGCAGGGGTGGAGCCACCCTATACCAAGGGTGGTCATCTGAACACCCTTCGCCGGAAAATTGCGTATAGGTGAGATTTTGCAGTTTGTGCCGATATTTGATATAATGAACACCCTTAGAATAATTGTGCGTTGCAGCGCAGCGGCTAAGGTTGTTCAATTTCTATCTCGCATCGCGGGTTCAATTTCCGCTGCAAATTTATTTTGCCAATAGGCCTTTCCTATAGGCCCAATAACCTCTTTTATTTTCTATTGTTTTAAGTATTCTTTCTAAATGTTTGTTTTAGTAGCAAAATATTAAGGGAAAATGACCTAAAAATACCTATTTAAGACTCTATATTACAAAACATAAGGATACTTTTCCTTATTTACAAAACACACTAACAAAATTACAAAGTATATCAGATTTGGGCTGAATGGGATACCCACGATTTTAGACTTTTTTTAAGGAAGAAAATCTAATTTTAAATGTGGAATTAATTCTACGATAGTTACCATTCAACTTCTTCTTTTAAAAAATATTTCTCTCCCTCCCCCCTCTATGATAGACACCATTTTCATACCTAAAGTCCATCTTCTCTCCTAGTATAAATTTTCAAACCAATATTATAAAGTATTTTTTATTACAAACTTGTGTATTAATTGTATATAAAAATTGATTTGTATCGTTTTAAGATATATATGATTATTGTGTGTTTTGAAAATCTGTATAAATTATATAAACTGTAGTTTTAAAAAAATTGAAAACTAATATATGTATGAAATGGGTATGGAGTCCTTATATGTCATTTTTTAGATATATGCGCACAATGTGTATGAAATGCAAACAAATTCGATATTAATTAGTCTTAAAAATGTTGAAAACTGATATATGTATGAAACGTAGATGGAATTTGGTTTGTATCAATCAAAAAACTTATTATACATATATACTTTCTCACCATCTATACATACTTTGATCAGATTTTATACAATTTATATGTACTTTATCATAATCACAATATACATACAACTTTTATACATATTTCATACGTAAAAATTATAACGAATTTATACATTTATACATATTGCATACTAAAATTAATATATATTTATTTTCTGGTGTATGAACTTTGTATGGAATCTGGTTTGTATCAATGACAAGTTTATTATACATATTTTTCTCAAAATTTATACATACTTTGATTAGATTTTATACAATTTATATGTACTTTATAATAATCAAAATACTCATATAATTGTTATACATATTTCATATATAAAAATTATAAGAATCTATACAGTTATACATATTGCATACGAAAATTATACATATATATTTTTTGGTGTATGAACTTTGTACATAAAAATTACCGATTATAATGGACTTTTTGAGTAAAAGTTGGAGAAAATTAGGTAACAATATCTCTTAATTTTGAATGGGGAGAGAAAAGTGGATGAAATAAGGAAGCAAAAGTTGGAGAAAATCAGGGAAATATATCTCTAAATCTTGAATGGAGAGAGAAAAGTGGATAAAATAAGTAAAATGATTTCCTTACCTTATTTAATGTGTTTTATTTGCTTCTTTTAATTTACCTAATTCGTATAGATTTTGTAACAAGTCTATTGATATATTTTGTAAACTGAAAAATATCGTCATGTTCAGTAAATATACCCCTTACCATGTACATATATGTTTTTTGCCCAAATATTAACTCAGAAAGATTTCACTCATAGCTTTTAAAAGAATTTCTTATAAGAAAATTTGGTAATGAAAATTGCAGTGCAATAAACTTTAAATCTAATAAAGATATTTGTAATTTTATTCATATATATGTATATACTTGAAAGTGCTTGATTAAATTTATAAAAATATTATTTTTAAATTTATTGATGTTTTTCACACATTGTGAACCTGATAAGTTTACCAGTTTTATTTGAAAAACAAAATATGTTTGACTTGTTTTTTAATTACTCAAGAAATTTGTTTAAAACCAGTCATTTAAACCTGTCGGATGCCATCAAATATGGTTGCATGGTTTTCTCTTCTCTAGTTCTTCTTTTGTTATCTTTTGTTACCTTACAACTTTTTGCTTTTTAATGGTGTCCGGTGATTTTCTTTATTGAATCTTTTTGAAGGATCTTCTTTGCTCAACTAAAACTTTCAGCGAAAATTCAAAAAGACATTTTAAATTTTAGTGCCCGGATAATGCTCTGAGGATAAACTATGAAGAACATGGCGAAGCTAAACGTTGTTTATTTCGATAAAAATTTGGTGGACCCATTCATTGAAAAAAAATTATTTACTTATAAGTTTGAACACCTTTAATTAGATTTCTAGCTCCGCCATTGGACAGAGGAAGTAGCATTTTAATTTCAAAGCGTAGTGGAATACACTATATCCATGCGCATACAATATCTCATCTTAACTGAAATCGAGGTGGCTCTGCTGTCGGTAAACATTTCAGGTCAGTTTTTGGCTTCCACAAAATCGTATTATCTAGATAGGGGCAGATTCAAAATTAATTTAGACGATGTGTGTTTTGGTTAAAAAAATGTTGTTAATTTATGAAATATGTAGTATGCAATAAAATTCGAGTGAGTATACATTCCGCAGCTATATACTACGTAGCTCTTTTTCAACTGCTCAACATCGTTTGCTTAAGTTAATATGACTTCGTTAAGTCTCCAACATCAAGTCGTTGTAGTATAGTGCTAAGTATTCCCGCCTGTCACGCGGGTGACCCGGGTTCGATCCCCGGCAGCGGCGTTATTCCTTTTTAAATCATTTAGGGGTTGTTTAGTAGCTAGTAGGATTTTAATATATGAATAATTTAGCTCTTAACCAACTAACAAACAACCCCTTATGGTCTGCCTTTTTACAATGTTTTCTTTCTCTTTTCTGGTGGAAAGCTCTTGCAGACAAGTTCAGGGAGTTGTGTAGCTATTAATTACGTACAAAGTAATTTCAAACAGACACTGAAATAGATACAAGAAGAAATGGATCTACTTTATACTTTCCATATAAGTTTACCTAATGCTTCAATTTCTGCAATTTGGCAGCATAGACCCTGCCTTGATGTTAAATTGAGGTCTCTGGACTGCAATAAACCCTCGAGAGATATTGATCCATATCCCATTGAACCCGGTGATAATGAATGTAATTATGCTAGTATAGATGAAAAGTCTAATCTTGACATGTCAACCATTTATTTTGCAACGTATTGATGAAATATAAAAATGTACTAACTAGCTAGATAAGCCAAGCAAACTGGCTGCTTTGTTTGTTAAAGCAAACAAACTCAAATAGTTGACTCCCAAAGTAGGAATATTATTTTGTACCACAATGTATTTTGTCCTTAACACGCACCTTATTCAAATAAACTATCGGAAGTCAATACTCACATCTTGAACACATAAAAATACATTAATCTTTTTATGTTTCTCACCTAGTACTGTGGTTTGACTAAATTTGGATTCGAACCGAAAGATCCCATATTGAGGGTTAAACGTTTTCTAACAAAGGCAATTTCATACTCAAGACTTGAATGTGAGACCTATGATTAAGGATAAATGAGTACTTACCACGAGCCCTTGTTGCTAAAAATACATTGATCTATTTTTTGTTTCTCACTTATTTTTCAACACCCGCATTGGGCCCCATTAAATCCGAATTCGAGCCGAAAAGTCCTCATGTTGGGAGTAAAACGTTTCCTAACAAATGCGATTTTATACTCAAAACTCAAACAAATGATCTCTATATATATAATTAAGAATGAACAAGTATTTATCACTCCACCACGAACTTTCATCCATGAAAATACACTAATCTACGATGTCTAAGCTAGAGCACAAGGCATCTTATATATGGAGGGCTTTCTAAGACATCACCATATTCTGAAGTGAAATAACTAACAAAAAGACAAAGTACCAACAGTCAATTTAGAGAAGCAGAAAAAATGATTTTCTTGTCAAATGATTTTCACCAGGTAACAACCAGGAAATGTCAAAAAAGGTCAGAATCACGTTGTTTTAATGTTAGCCCAAACATCAAACAATAGGATAAATTACACCATTCACATCTGACAAAGTCAACTAACTCAGACACATTTATTTTCTGTACGCTCGTTTTGACCGCACGCCTAATTTCCCAACCGTGTGGTTGTTCAAACTACGGTACTTATTGTCTTAAGCTAGCTAAAATATATTTAAAACGTGTGAATTATCTTATACTGAATTTGCATAAATTTTATTTGTTTGTCTGAGATTTTCAACACATTTTGTCACATACAATCACATCTTATTTATTAAACTAAACACGTTGAAAATACTTATTAGATGAGCAAAAGTTAATTTATGATCTTCATCCGTTTCTCTGGTCTGATATTATTTGTGTTGAATAGCCCATTTACATGTTCAAACATTTTTGAAATGACACTTTTATTTACTCCCTTCATACACAGTGACAGAATTAGGATTTTTGCCTAGGGGTTCAAATATATGTATATATATAAAGAAGTAAATATACGAAGAAGTCAAGAGGGTTCAACATCTACTATATACACATAAAAAAATAATTTTAACCTTGTAAATACAGTGTAATTTTTCGGTCGAAGGGGTTCAAATGAACCCCTATAGACTACTTAGCTCCGCCACTGTAGTAACAAAAAAGAGATTTTCCAAGAATAACTAGAATTTTCATAAGAAGATGTCATTCGTTTGATGAGAAATTAAAAATGAAAAAATCAAAAACTCGAGTGACTAGTTAACCATAGTAAACAATACTATTTAAGTATTAATTGGAAAGTTAAATTGATAGCGAAATATCATGTTAAAGTTTCGAATTTAATTATTTTAAGGAAATTAAATTCTTAAATTGCAAAAAAATTATATAATAAGGGTACGAAACATTTAGAAGGTCTCCGTTAAAAAAGACAACAAGAAATATGACATCCAGTCCTCAATAGGTTAGAATAAATAAAAAATTAGCATCTAATGATTTCAAATTCCAGTCGACTTAAAAAAATGATGAGTAGTCCCATCCATCAAATTTTAGTGAACAGAATTATTTCCGTATTTGTGTTGGTATAAAATAATATGTTGTCCAATAAAATAATGTATATGCTCTATTAGTCAGAACACCACCTTATTATTTTTTAGAAAATTTCTAATAAAGTACTCATTTAAATACATCATGCGTTTGACGCAAACTGCTAACCATACCCACCTTACCAACTAATAATAAAAAGTAAAATCCCCATTACCTAAAAAAAATAAAATCCTTCTACTTTAAATTTGATCCAAGCAAATTAAAATCTACATACCCTTAAATTAGTTCATTGTTTCTTGATTTATTTCTCTGAGAAATTATAATTTCCTTGAAAAAATTCTGTCAACAATTGTTGATTGAAATCATTTTGGGGTTTCCCATTTGTTGGCTAAAATTTGTAAAATTCATATTTTGGGGTTCCCTCATTTGTTGGCCAAAATTTGTAAATTTCATTTTTTGAGGATATGGGGTCGTATTTTGATAGATGGGAGAAAGATCCATTCTTTTTTGCTGCAGAAGAGGTTCAAGAATCTGCTGACAGGTAATTTAACATTTTTTTGTAATTTATTTTTCTTGAAATTTTGATAATTTGTTTTTGTGGGGTTTTTAAATCAATATTTGCCTTGAAAGTTCAAATTATTTACTGGTATTGGAATGAAATGAGCTCTAATTATTTACTGCTAACATATTGATTCATTCTTGTTGGTAGGTTTGGATTTTATTGCAAAGTTTGAAGCTTTTGTTGGTTTTGGTTGTGGGGTTTTGCCCTTTTGTTGAAATATTTGGTAATTTTTTTTTTTTTTTGAATTTTGCTAATTTTTTTGTTGTTGGGGTTTTAAACCAATTTTGTATGGAAAGTTCAATTATTTACTACTGACATGTTGATTGATTCTTTTTGGTAGGTTTGAAATAGTTTAATTAGAGTTATTATTAGATTTTATTGCAAAGTTTGAAGCTTTTGTTGGTTTTGGTTTGTGGGCTTTTGCTCTTTTGTTGAAATATTTGGTAATTTAAAATTTTCTTTGTAATTTTTTTTTTTTTTTTAAAAAAAAACAAATTTTGCTAATTTGTTTTGGTAGGGTTTTTAAACCAATAGTTTACTTTGAAAGCTCAAATTATTTACTGGTATTGGAATGAAATGAGCTCTAATGATTTACTGCTGACGTTTTGATTGATTCTTTTTGGTAGGTTTGAATTAGTTTAGTTAGAGTTATTCTTGGGTTTTATTGCAAAGTTTGAAGCTTTTGTTGGTTTTGCCCTTTTGTTGAAATATTTGGTAATTTAACATTTTCTTTGTAATTTTTTTTTTTTTTGGAATTTTGCTAATTTGTTTAGGTAGGGCTTAAACCAATGGTTTGTGTTGAAAGCTCAAATTATTTACTTGTATTGGAATGAAATGAGCTCTAGTAGAGTGGAATGTGTATTGGTTGATTGATTTTTTTGGTGGGTTTGAATTAGTTTTGTTAGAGTTATTATTGGATTTTAGTTATTAGTATAAGGTTTTTGTGTGAATTTTTCTATGATGGTGGTGCAAAGATTGAAGCTTTTGTTGGTTTTGGACTTTGGTTTGTGGGGTTTTGCCCTTTTTGTTGAAATATTTGCTTAATTTCCTTTTCAAGGATGGAATCAACTTATAGAACATGGATTCATGCGTTGAAGGATACCTCTGGTCGTTGGGATTCCGATGAGCTATGCAGAGACCTAAGGACTACCCTTGGCACTGCTAAATGGCAGGTACATCCACTCCCCCCCCTTCCCCCCCAACCCCCCCCCCCCCCACAAAAAAAAAGAAAAGGAAGAAAGGACAGAAAAATAAAAGCTGAATTTTGAACGTTAATGCAGTTGGAGGAATTTGAACGGGCAGTTAGTTCGAGCTACAATAATACTTCTTCAACTGATGATGCTAAAGAAAGGCATGGTGAATTTGTTACTGCAATCGACAATCAGATTAAGAAAGTAGAGAAGAGTCTAAATGAATCAGCTTTTTCACAAGGCAATCAATGGGTGCGCTTGGACGAGAGGGAGCTCGATGAACTAGCTGTTTTTCTCTCAGGACCGTCGGCCTCTTCTTCGTTTTCGGACAAATCCTCTGTAAAAGTTGACGAAGAGGATTGTAAGCAACGAATGCCAGAGTATTCAAAGAGTTCGTCTAACTTAGTGGACGGGAGTCAAGTTGAGACCACCAAGGATGAGAAGTTTCCAAACCACCGGAAGACAGCAAGTGATTTTGCTGATATTGATGCTTGGAAGATTTCTGTTGCTGATGACATTTACGGAAAACAACCTGCACCATGCCCTCGCAAGATACCCAGTATCCAAGGGCTGTTGAATTGCATGGAATCTGCAAAGTTGAAGTTGTCAAAGAATGGTTACAGGAAGTTGAAGTTCAACCCTGTTGATCATCAACAAGCTGATTGTACATTGCCGCAGTCTCAGCCATTGACTAGGGTGTGTATTTGTTTCTGAAGTATCCGACATTGATAACTCCCTCTGTCCTATTTTATGTGACACAAGTTGACTCTTTTTTCAAGGTTTTTCAATTCTTGTTGATATTACATTAATGAATTCAAGTTCGAAAATAAAACTTGAACAATTAAAAACTAGATATAATGAATATAGTCAAACTATATAATAGAACATTTCTGAAGAATCATGATCAAAATCATACTCCTTCCGCCCAATTTATATAACACTCTTTCCTTTTTAGTCAGTCCAAAAAGAATGACACATTTCTATATGAAGTAATAGTTTAACTTTAAACTCTCCATTTTACTCTTAATGAGATGATTTATAGCCACACAAATATCTATGACTTGTTGTAAACCACAAGTTTCAAAAGTTTTCATTTCCTTTTTAAACTTCGTGCTCAGTCAAACACCATCGCATAAATTGGGATGGCGGGAGTATAGGTTTACCTTTTGAGGTCAAATAAATTGGAAGAAAGGGATTTGATTTAACAATTGTCCTAAAACTACTTCCTTTATTTGCTTCATCAATTAAAGATGTTCTTAATTCTTATTGAATTAGATTTTTTGATGTAGGGCATCAACACATGTTGTGAGAGGAGTAAGAGTTGCCTTGATTCTTGTGATGAAAGTTATGAGAAGCAACTCTATGGTTGGTATGGAGCAGTACAACGACAGCTGCAGAGGTCTCAGTATTATGTGAAATATAATCGACTTGTTCAAATGGTTTCTTCTGTGGTTCTTCTAATTTTCTTCATTGGTGAGTCCTAACTGAAGCTTGTTTATCCGTTATAATCTTCGTTTATCTTTCACTTGTATTAAAGCATTTAATTTTTTTGACCTTTTACAATTTTGAAAGAAAATTGAAAAGCTTACCTTATTAAAGTAAGCAATAATAGCTTGGCAGAGTTCATTCTGTTGATTCTATAGTTTCACTGCTGTTGAGATTTTCTCTTTAATCTCTTCGAATTTGAAAATTTGTTGATAGACACGGTTGAGTTTTCTTAATTGTAGGATTGTGTTTCTGTAGCGACTTTAGATTGTCAGTGCCATTGCCCATTGATGCCTTTTAGTTTTCTTTTCTTTGTTCTTGTTTTAGGCTTTCTTTTCCTATGTTTAACCTCACGGATTTTATCTCTCTCTCTCTCTCTCTCTCTCTCTCTCTTCCTTTCTCTATCGGGATGTCTTCTTTCATTTGTTATTCTCTAAGGATTGCCGATTTTGCAACTTTTAACAACCTTATAATCTATGCCGTGAGACACATAATTTAGAAGTCTGGTTCCATGTATGCTTTTTGGTTGGGGCGATGATTCTTCTAAAATTTCCTTCCTTATTTTATTCTACTAAATTGAAATTTGTTACATGAGATATGGAAATACTAAAAGTAATAGAAATTACTTGTTGCACCTGAATACAGCTGGTTGGCCACAGAAAAGTGTTATTCCCCTCAAATAATATATTGAAATGGATAATTGTTTGCAGCAAAATTCTGGTCAGGTGATAACACGTGTTCTGAGAACTTTACTCCATCTAGCAGCCTTTGCCCAACCATAGAAATAATTTACTTATATAATGTTACTTGTTGAACTTTTCTCAACAATAATGATATACAATAGACCCAATGCGGTTCTGCCCATTGCACATAGCAGGAGCTTAGTGCATTGGGCTGCCCTTTTTAGTGACTTACCATGTTCGTGATCAGTGTTAAAGATTAACAATTGGTTAGTTCTTCCTCCTCTATTTCCAATAATACTACTTGTCTATGATACTGACCTTACCAGTTTAACTTTTTTCTGGTTTGCAATTATTTGAGTGAAAGATGTCAGGATGAGGGGAAGAGATCAGTGTGTATCTCCTCTTGCCTTACACTACAACTGGGTTTTTTTTTTTTTTTTTTTTTTTTTTTGTTGCAAGAAATAAACATTCAGTGGAGTTAACTTTGCAATATCAGGAGTTTTACATATTCTTTAATTGGAACTGACAAATTGAGATCTTTGTTTGTCGGGATGCAGTAGAGACTTTATATACACTTTATATACACTTTTTTGGGGTGAGTACTTTATCTGGTTCCAATCTGTCATTCACCTTCTCTCATCCAGATAGTAATGGGGATCATAATGAAGTCCTGGATGTATCTTATGCTAGGAAGGTATCAAGGTAATTTACTCCTTGTAACCTCGGTAGAAAGAGTCAGCAGTTAACACTATGCATTATGAGGTTGCTCAGGAAAGTTCTAGGAATAGAGGGAGGAGGACAAAGTGAAAGATTGATAACTTTTGACTTGAAATTGCGTGTGTCGCATTAAGAAGAGAAGTAATTGTGCCGTTCATCCATGTAATTCACGGTATTGGCAGCTTTCCCTGAGAAGACTTATTTCTTCATATTAGCTGTCACAGGCGTGTAGTAGTACATTTTTCTTGATACCTTCCCCCCAACCCCAGGAAAAAAATAAGGAAAATTGTCAGTTGGTGAACCTTAGTGTAAACTTAAGGCTAGTATTTTTAGACCACATCATGATGTGGAGGTGTTATGGTTTGAAGCACTTAGAGCAACAAGTGGTACATTTAACTCTTCCTATTGTACAATGAGGTCACCCGCTGGTTGGGTCTTAATTCATCCTCCCTATTTGCTCCCACGGGTTGAGCAATATCCTCATGAGGGAGCATCTTGGGAATATCATTATTTTGTACTCCCTCCGTTTCAGTTTGTCTCACTTTCCTTTTTTGGCAACTCTTTAATTCTAACTTTCCACCTGGCATGTTTAAGACCACAAAGTTAAAGGACATTTTGGTACATTCTGCCTATCTTTAGTTTAAGACCACAAGATTTAGAAGTCTTCTTTATTTTCTTAAACTCCGTGCCAAGTCAAAACCAGGCAAACAAATTGTAATGGAGGGAGTATTTTGTAAATGGAGAATATTATTGGACTAGTTATCATTACAGTTCTCTGGGGTGGACTCATAGGATATTGCGAGAAACCCACAGAAGACATCGGAATGTATCGGGATATTACTTTGCATGAATGTCGGTGATAGATTAACCCTCTTAGTGATTGGGAGCCGTCTATCATACTTACATCCTTTTCTAAAATTTCATAGGTTTTAAGGTAGGATATGAAGCTGTAAAGATATAAAATTCACTTGCATTAGATGTGGTGGTATGTTGAGCTCTCTTTGTGTGTATTTTGAAATGTTTAGCCTTATGCTTGTTGACATTTGTGTTGTGTGCTCAGTCAAAATTGTGCGTGAGTTTCCTCTACTTATTGGCGTACTCAAAAGTTTATTTTCCTTGTTCTGCAGTTTTATTGGCGTTCCATATTTGAGTGACGAGCCTCTGTTCCTGCAAACGAAGAAGCTTGCAGGGTTTGAAAGATCAACGCACAACTGCCTATCAACTGTATCTTATACAGGCATGTGATTTTGTTGGAGTCATATGAAGCTGGAACTGATTGCACTAGAATAGTGTCTGTAATACCTTAACCTCTATCCTGCCAATATAAGTGCCACTAGGGGTAGCTAAATACTGTTGTACTATAAGATGAATCTTATGGATTGCAGGTAATGTTGTTCCAAATCTGCATCCAACAGAAATGAACCATTTCAGCTCTATTTGACCCTCTAAATCTTGTATAGTGTGCTATAGTTCATTGTTTGGATGTGAGTCTAAGCGGCCGCTTCTTCTTCCTGTTCAGGCTTCTCCTCACCATTCTTTTGTCAATTGCAGTAATGCTTATGTATAACACGATTAGGTATGCCAGTCGTTCTTAATTTTATGCCCCTGGAATTTGATCGGTTTTACGTCAGTGCAAATCGAATCCTAGGCCTTGTGTTCCTGTCTTTCACTTGGTTGTTGGGCTACCTTTCATCTAAACAAGCAAGGAAAAGTTCATTTTTTATGTTGTAATCATCATTATAATATATTTTCCATTCGGTGTTTTTTCGCTATTCTATAGTTAAAGTCTTTATTACACCCAAATTTTTGGTTGCTGTTTCTTTAGTCATGGCCAGAGATGAGTTTTAAATGGAGTAGCATAGTCAGTGAGGAGTGTGGATTGCAGCTGAGTTCAACTTGCTTGAGACTGAGGCGTAGTTGTTGTTATTGTGTTTTTGCATTCTATGTAGTTTCTAGTTAATGCTTTTGGCTCACTGTAGAAAGAATTTTTGGTGAAAGTGAAACCTGTTGACACATGGTATAAGACGAGAAGATAATCATTGAACCGTAAGTCGAAGTCAAAGCTAGTGACTCAAACATTTCAACCACTGTCCAAAAAGAAGGGAGGGGGATAAATGCTTCAACCAACCAACAAATTCTAATCAACTAATTCAAATTTTGTTATTTTTGACTTACTAGCATTGAGAGACAACAAGAAAGCAGTATCTGAATTAAAATTAGTGTTTGTTTCACTACTTCATTGGCAAATAAAGTTACTTGCAAGTTGAAGTTTGTTTATGAACCACGCATTATGAGTGTTTGAAACCCTATATCTACTACCCTCCCCATCTCCAGTTCCCCTTTCGCATATATGTAATATTTGTAAAACAAAAATGATGAAATAGTGGTTTGAAGGTTTGGTTTGAGTTATATATTTTCAACTTTCATAAACTTTTCTCCAAAAAAAAAAAGAAAAAAAAAGAAGATAAACTAAACTATCAAAGCACAATAACTCCCACAACTGCTTTTTTCACCTTAAATATTGTCCAAATATGACAGTTATGGGTTTGAATATATCTAAATTATTAAGATATATAATTAGTCTCTATTTAATGATTTTCTGCAAATATGAAAGTCCACTAATTTCATTTATTCACTACTACTGTTATCGTCCACCATTATCAACTATCACTACCCATCATTCACATCCACCAACCTCAACTGCAACTACTACCGTTGCCAATCACTTCAATCAACTGTCGCCACCACTTTGACCACATTTACAATAATCACCACCAACCACTATTACCACAACAATCACTAATCACTCTACCAACAATCACCACTATATACCGACAATCACCACTATATACCGTCAACCACCGTCATCATCTTCCACAATCATTAGCTATCATTATTATCCATCATAACTACTAGCCACGACCACCAACTATCACCATCAACCACTACTGCTAGCCCCCATCAACCACTACTGCTAGCCCCCATCAACCAATACTGCCAGCCACCATCAACCACTAGCTACTACCCACAAAACTACTATTAACCAACACTGCCTTATTAGCTCCCACAACCACCATTGCTAGCCATCACAACCACCCACCGCTATATTACTTTTAAAAAAAAATATCTTTTGAGGATATATATATATTAGATTAATTTAGTATATTATTAAGCTTTATATTTAATAATTTTTAAATGAAAACAAGTTTTATACATTTGGACGTAGAAAAAACAATTATTTAGTATTCAAATGTTAATAAACCATCTTATTTTTCAAATGTATATTCAGATTTGAACTTTTCAATCTTAATAAAAATAAATAAGGCGTTAAACCTTCTCAAAAATTTAATGTGCATTTTACAAAGATCGTGCATGTATTCTCTTCTCTCAAAGAGTTCTTGTTAGGATCGAGAGTCCGAGATAGTGCGGAATTAGACAAAGCAGTCAATTAAAGATAATAACAAGAATAATAGGAGACAAAGATTTAATGTGGTTCGGTCAACTTGACCTATATCCACAACCAACAGAGGAGTAAATTTACTAACATCAACGGATATAAAAGAGAGTACAAAACAACAAAAGAAAGTATAAAATTAGAGTAATTAAATACTCTAATATCCCAAAACCCCCAAGAGAATAACCTCACAAGATCACTCTAAGACAGAGTTCACACAAGTGTTTCTAAACACATAACTCTCTTACAATAATACTCTAAAAGAAAAAAAGAAGACAAAGAGAAAGAGAAACTCTTCAATTATTTTTGGTGTATCTTCAACTATGGGAAGCTCTTCTATTTATAGTAAGAAGTACTTGGTCTCCAAGTTTGTGATGCCATGGATAATGTCATGAACAAATGTATCCACCACACATATTAAAATTTGATGCCCAAGTTCATTGCTAATAGGCTTATGCCTATATTAAAATGAAGGCCATATTACAGTTCCTACAGTTAATCCAATCATATTATTTACGGTTTGCATAAATATATAATCCCTCCATCTCGATTTATGTAATATAGTTTGACTTGACACGAAATTTAAGAAATAAAGGAAGGCTTTTGAAATTTATGGTCTAAAATAAGTCATAAATATTTTTGTGGATGTTAATCATTTTATTGAGAGTAAAAGAGAGGTTTTGAGTTAAATTCTTTCTAAGGTGCCGTTTGGCCATAAATACCAAAAAATATTTCACTTTTTTTTTGGAATTTTGGAGTTGGAGTTGTGTTTGGCCATAGTTTTTGGTGAAACGTAGTGTAAAAAAGTAAAAATTTTTTGAAAAATAAGTTTTTCTTGTTTTTGATATTCCGGAATACGACTCGGGAAAAAAGTGAATAATTTTTATGGCCAAACGCTAAAAGTAAAAGAAGTGAAAATTTTTTTCAGAAAAAAGTGAATAATTTTTATGGCCAAAGGCCCACTAAATATAAAAATATACTTCATCATTTTTTTTTGACAAATTAAAAAGAAAAGTGTATCACATAAAAAAGTGTCAATAATCCAAATTGACCCCGCTCATTTCAGTATATTACACAAACCTCCCAACAAGTCTTCCATCAAATCAAATCCACCGCCGCAAATTTCAGTTCAGGGTTGCAGCTAGGCAGTTTCCTCCATGGCCTCCCTTTTTCAGAAATTTCAAGAGGTAACCATATGTTCTTTACAGTTCAAAGGTGTAAACTTGAAACTTGTACATGTATGTAATTTTAATAAGCACAACAAGATTCATATATAAAAATCCCATTTTTAATTTATATACTGTATGCAGTTTCTTTCTTCCTCAAGAATGACAGCTTTGTATTTGGAGAGTCAAAAAGTTTATCTTTGATCACTTTTAACTATAAAAATTGTGAATTTTGTGATATATATAATACCTTTTCTGGTGTTTGTGATTATAAAAATGTGGTATGCACTAAAAATTGGCCAAACCAGTAGCCTCTTTAGTTATCAAAAAAAAAAAAAAAAAAAAGAAAAAAAAAAAAGAAAAGAAAGTGGTATGTACTTATTGTATTGTATTGAATATTGAAGTATTTTGTTTTTGATTTGACTTTTAGGCTGTGAAAGTTCTTGCTAAAAGCCCAACATTTGCTAAAGATCCAAGGAGTCTTCAGTTTGAAGTTGATGTAAACCGCCTCTTCCTTTACACTAGGTAAGGATCAAAATTCATATTGAAGGGAAAAGTAATGTTATTATCTAAGATGTTGGTGAGACTAACAGTGGCGGAGCCAGGATCTTCACTAAGAGGGTTCTAAAATATAAAGTAGTAATCAAAGAAGAAGCTAAGGAGGTTCAACAACTACTAGATATACATAAAAAATAATTTTAATCTTGTATATACAAAATAATTTTCGTGAAAGGGGGTTCCGGCGCCCCTGGGTTAGATCACTACAAGTTAATTGCATTTTATTCATAATAAGTCAATCACCTCTGGGTTTTATCTATACTCTTTGAAATTTACTCCAAAAACATTGCTTTAGCCTTTGCAATTGATGTTTGTACCAAGAATTATTGGCTGTATTATCTGTACTTTTCCTTGTAAAAGCATCTTTGTAGAAGGAAAAGTTCGCTTGTTTGATTCGTCTTTGTCTATGATTAATTTGACCGACCAGGATGTGCTCTCTTTCATGTAATACAATTCTACAGGCTATTCAGTTTTTCATTTAAGATATAAATATGCAACCTTATAAGATTTGTTTTAACAAGTGAAAGGCAAAGGGAAGGGGGTCACATAAATAGGTTTCCATTATAACTAGATGAAGCTATGAAAGCTTACCTTAATATTTGTGAAAGGGAAAAGGTGTTATTAGGAGCTTTTTTTTCTGGTTATCTCATATTTTGTTTGATCACGGAAGTTTAAATTATTTTTGAGTTGAGTATGGTCTTTTCTCCTTGCTGATAAATATGTATGGAGCTGGTTGAAATATTGATGAATGTTTTGCTGCTTTCAATTCTTTTAAGAGCTAGGATTTTGCTTGAGTCATCACCCAACAAGCATTATTCCACATTTTCTTTTTTTGTTTCTTCTTTAGAGGACTGTTGTTTTAACACTAATTGCAATATTTACTGATCCAGAAGAAAGGAAGAGGGGTGTTTCCCGGGGGGGGGGGGGGGCATAAATTATCGACCTCTATGGCTCTTGCCTGTAACTAATTTCTTTCTGACTTGAATTGCTTTTATGAAACCTATGATAGTAAAATTGCATACTATCTTCACAACTTACAGTTTCACAACTTACAGTTTCAACTTTGCATGACAAACTTCCACCTTTCAGTTACAAACGTTTGGGGAAGGATGCCGTTGAAGCTGATGCAGAGGAGATCATTGACATGGCTGGCAAGGCCTCCTTAGCTGATCAACAGAAGCAGGTCCAAGAAAATGTGCATTCCCAGGTTACAAACTTTTGCAAGTACATGGATCACATATTACAACCTGATCTTATGGTCAAGGACAGGCAGGACACGTCATCTTCTGAAAATAAGTCTTCTACTCGTCGCAGTGGGCTCAGTCTTGCTATTGGTAGGACTGCTCCATTAAAAGTCCATGGAGGTAAGAGTCTTAAGCTGAATTTTCAAAGCACTTTCTAAGTTTGTTTACAAAGTTCACGAGTGCCCAACTTTAGCATAGACTGCAGTAGCCCTTTGCTGTCCAGCTTTTACTATGTTATGTCAGATTAGGAAGACGAATTTCAACTCCTATCCATAAAAACAAAAAATGGGCTCAATGTAATTCGGGCTAGACTGGTCAAGGAATGTAATGCCTAAAAATAGATGTTAAATTCATGGTGATATTTGCGAATAGATTAGGTGGATGAAATTTAACTCTCAGCTCAACCCTTTTAGCATACTAGATTCACCAAACAAAGCTGTATGTATGACTAAGAAATGAAGGAAGTTCCCCTTTTTACCTTCCTGATATATGCTGATGTCGATTTACCAAACAGAGCTGGGTGAAAATTGCCAAAGATTGAAGCAGTTGTTGCCGTTTACAGTCTAAATGTAAGCTGGTGTTTACTTTGTTAGCTTTTCACAGTTTTTCCAATGCCGTCGTATTAATTAAGTAAAGAGTAATTGAACATCCCTTCTGAGTAGATACTCTAGATCCGACCAATTCCCAGGCTAGTTATTATCAGGATATGTATAATACTAATGAATAGCTACTTGCAAAATGTTGTTAAATGCAAGGTTTTTTATCTAAAATATTTGCTCTTCTCAAGCTCTCAAGATTGTTATGAGGATCCTCATCCCAAGGTCTGATCAGTTAAAACAAAAAAAAAAAAAAAAAAAAGAAAAAAAGAAAAGAAAGGAGGATCTTCATCCCTTGGTTAGCTGTCTGATCTGGTAGGGATTCAGTTTGCTAGTGACTCGTTCTTTTGATTTTCTGCATAGCTCCCTGGTTTTACTTTTCTAGGAATTCTTGATTTAAGCCTATGATCATCCTTATACATTTAAACCTCTTTATAACAACAATCTTTGTAAAATTGCTTCAAAAATGACAACCTTAACAACAATCTTTGTAAAATTACTTCAAAAATGACAACCTTACTCAAATGTTGATTGAATTTGCTTTTCACTATAATGATGTTAGTTCTGATTGACGGAAGGGAAGGCTATCAGTCGACGAAAATTTTCGCCAATTCAAGCGTTATTTCCGTGAAGAGATTGGAATCTATGAAACAAGCTACAATTTTCGATTTCTTCCATTGAACTTGAAATTTTTTAGTGCTCAATTTTAAAATACGTATGTGCTTTAAAGAGTTCAATTCTTTGTAGGTACAGTGCAACTATTTATGGATTTATCAATAAAGTATTAGCTTCTTTAATTTTTAATTAATGAAATATGATACAACAACAACAACGTACCCAGTGTAATTTCACAAGTGGGGTCTGGGGAGGATGGAGTGTACACAGACCTTACCCCTACCTTGGGAGATAGAGAGGCTGTTTCCAACTAAGTTACTCGAACTCGGGTGCGGGTGTCCGCTACGGGTGCGGATTAATCATTTTGGATTACATACTTTTACCTCAAGAGGCTGGCGTGGAAGTGAGGCTTGGTACCCAGGTCATCCAGAAGAAAAGTAATTTCAAGTATCTTGGGTCTATTATGCAAGGCAGTGGGGAGATTGACGATGATGTCACACATCATATTGGGGCAGGGTGGATGAAATGGAGGCTCGCTTCCGGAGTGCTATGTGATAAGAAGGTGCCACCACAACTTAAGGGCAAGTTCTACAGAGTGGTGGTTAGATCGACTATGTTGTATGGGGCGGAGTGTTGGCCAATTAAGATCTCCCACGTTCAAAAGATGAAAGTCGTCGAGACGAGAATGTCGAGACGGATGCGTGGGCACACCAGAGGACAGATTGGGAACGAGGCTATCCGGACAAGGTAGGAGTGGCCTCGGTGGAAGACAAGTGTGCGGGAAGCGAGACCGAGATGGTTTGGACATGTGAACAGGAGAGACACGGACGCCCCGGCGGAGGTGCGAGAGGTTGGCCATGGATGGTTTCGAGAAGAGGCAGGGTAGGCCGAAGAAGTATTCGGGGGAGAGGTGATTAGACAGACATGGCGCGATTCTGACTACCGAGGACATGACCTTAGATAGGAGGGTATGGAGGACTCAGATTAGGGTAGAAGGCTAGTAGATAGTATCGTTTATCCTTTCATATTAGTAGTCACATTATCGCGATATAAGTTCTTATGCTTTGATTTCTGCTACTATCTGTTATTCTGTACTTTGATTATCTTATTTTATCTGTGATAGCCACCGCCCCTTTGCAAATCGCTTCATCATGGCTTAGTCGCTTTCGTTATTTTCATTTCCATATCGCTTTGAATTTTCTTAGCCTTATCCGACCTCTTTTATGCTTCCTATCGAGCCGAGGGTCTTTCGGAAAAGCCGTCCTACCTTGGTAGGAGTCGTCTGCGTACACTCTACCCTCCCCAGACCCCACGGTGTGGGATTTCACTGGGTTGTTGTTGTTGTTGGTATTTAAGTACTGAGCTTACTGTAAGTAGTTGTTTGGTATTTAAGTACTGAGCTTACCGTAAGTAGAAATGAAACAAATATAATGCTAATTATGCCTTTTTAGGACTTTCTGGAAATTATTAACTTAATTATTTGTCATCTAACATTTTCTTCGGACATAGAAGTCCATTTCCTGGAAATGTAGATCCATAGGTAGTTGGAAAGGTCTTATAAATTGTGTACATAAACCCTTGAAAAGCAGCCTATGACATAAGATCATAGTTCCAATAGCTTTTTGGTTGTCTCACATAGATTACTTATGTTCAAGCTTTCCAGTCGTCTTGGACAAAAGTTTTTCTTTTTCTCTGCAGTGTGGATTTTGATTACTGTTCTGTTTTCAGCACAGCTATACCTGAAACCAATCCATTGAAGAGCACAGAGGTTACACAGAATTTAAAGGGTCTTATGGGCTATACTCTCGAGGTCAAACCGTCTCAAATTCCACATGAGGATGCTGGGCAAGGTTTATTCTTACATGGTGAAGCTGATGTTGGTGCTGTGTTAGCATTCTATCCTGGTGTAATCTACTCCCCTGCATACTACCGATATATTCCTGGATATCCAAGAGTTGACGCCCAAAATTCGTATTTGATCACACGGTATGATGGAACTGTGATAAATGCACAGCCCTGGGGTGCTGGTGGTGAATCTCGTGAAATATGGGATGGGTCGTCTCTTCCTGAACCCAAGCACAACATGCAAGCTGATGGAAAGGGTTCTGAGCGAATTTGGAAAATGCTCAGTAAGCCATTGGATGGAACACGTCTAGGAGGCAACCATGAAGTGCTGGAAAGGAGAAACCCTCTAGCCTTTGCGCACTTTGCCAACCACCCAGCAAAGGACATGGTCCCAAATGTAATGGTATGCCCTTATGACTTTCCTATCTCAGAGAAGCACATGAGAGCCTATATACCAAATATTTCATTTGGAAATGGTGAAGAAGCTAACATGAAGAGGTTTGGCACCTTTTGGTTCAAATGGAAGTCCGGCAAGAATGGATCAGATGTCCCTGTTTTGAAAACGCTTGTTCTTGTGGCAACTAGAGCAATTAGTAATGAAGAAATTCTCCTGAACTACAGATTGAGCAACTCAAAGCGAAGACCATCATGGTACACCCCAGTAGATGAGGAAGAAGATCGAAGGAGGTGGAGCTAAGATGATAATGGCGAATGGTGCATGTTGAAGTGTACCAACCATGAAAGCGCGCAACTGCAATTCTGTATTACGACGCCAGGAAAACAGTGAGGACATCTATTTTGCTGACTATAATCTGGTTCACTTTTGGGTTTCCATCTTTTTGAATGGTTTGCTTGTAGCAATTATGGCTGGCCAAGTTAACCTGTTAAGAAAAATGATTTGCTGAGCTGGACAACAAAGCTACTGTGCTTTAAACTAACCGTGAATTATTTTTACATGAGTTACATAATAAATGGAAAAGGAATCCATCCTTGTTATACAAAATATTAAATGTTATTCTGATTGCTTATGAAAGTCGAGGCCTTCATTTTCTGGTTAATTATTGAATGATTACTCCAGCTTCCTGTGTTTATACATCTTTCTTAAGAATTGATAATTCCCTAATCTACTTTACAGCCAACAAAAATTGAAGGCAATGTTGATTTGATGCAGTCATCAAAACTTTGGCATACACTAAGAATTTTGTTTTCTTTTCATATTCTTCTCCGCCTTTTATGATTGATAAAAAATGGTCAGCTTCGATGACATATCAAATGACATACATGGCGAGTCATAACCACCGTAGCAGTTATTTCTTGTTTGATGAATGCTGATGCATTCTCATACGTGAGGATCCACTTCAATGCATAAATTGAGTGATATCTGTTTCAAGTATTACACAAACTAAGGCAAAAGGCGTAACATAGATTAGATGTTACTATTTATTATCAACTAGAAGTTTGGGATTGAGAAGTAGTAATAGTTGTATTAGCAGCTAAATGTTACCTTCTTAAAAAAAAAATTAAAAAAAAAAAAAAAATAATAGTTGTATTAGCAACTAGGGAAGGGATATGCTAGAACTGGAAGCCTTGCCCTCTGCAATAATTGCTGATCCTGCCTTGCAGGCTGCAGCTACTTGAAAATAGATATTACTTTGCCTTTGCTTCTTTAGCAAGTATTAATAGAGAAATGTAGCGTCGTTTTTCTGTGTCTCTGTTTGGTTCTGTCTGAAAAGAGAAAGTACAGGGGAGAACTGTGATTACAAATGAGTGAGAAGGTTGACAATATTTTGGTGAGGCCTACATTTTGCTAGCAATGGTATAGCCTTAGGCATTGTGAGTCCAGGTCCTTCAGTCATGTCAACCAGCTCTTCACTTACTCTTTCCCATTCAAAGCACTGAATAAGTGATCCTAATGCCAAACCAGCCACATGCATTGCCAAATTCTCTCGCGGACATCCTGTCCTATCATATCCAAATGGCATTAGCCTGAACCCGTCTCGTTGCCCTTTGAAATCGATAAATCTTTCAGGCTTGAGCTCATTTGGATCTTCCCATAACTTAACATCATGTTGTATTGCCCACAAATTGACTAGCAACATTGTCCCACGTGGTACAAGAATGCCTCCAACAACACACTCATCCAAGGGCTCATGTGGCACAAGAAATGGACCAGCTGGGCACATTCGGAGAGTTTCGTTTATGATTCCATGGAGATATGGGAGTAGAGCTAGGTCTGAATCATCAGGTAATCTCGATGAATCTCTAATGTGAGTGTCTATTTCGTTTTGACTATTTCGTTTTGAGCTTTCTTTAGGGTCTTGCGATTGTTTAGAAGAAGTGATAATGCCCATTCCAATGTACCAGCTGTAGTATCAGTCCCTGCTGTTAACATGACTATTGCCATGCCCCTTATCACTTCATCTGTGTAATACTCAGGTTCTGAATCTTGGAATGATAGAAGAACATCAATCAAGGTGTTGTTCTTTTGCTCAATAGAAGATCCCTTTTTGCTGTTCTTGTGTTCTTCAATCAAATCTTGCTTGAATTTATCCCTCTTCTCCTTCAATAACTTCACCTTATCCTCAAGTTTGTTTACTCCTATCCATTCAAGTAGTGGCACAAAATCTCCTACATTTGTTGCACCACTCAGTTGGAAACTTTCTGTCACAATCTCTTTAAATCTCCTAGATTTCTCCAATTCCTCAGCTGAATCACCATGTACTGTTTCCCAGCAATCATCATCATCATGATGTTCAGTGTCATCTCAAAGAAAGCTGCTTTCATATCCACTTCTCCACCATTGGTTTTGCCCCTTACAAGTCGTTGAAGCAGAGCGGGAACCTCATCTCTATGGATATCAGCAGACATTTGAATTCTCTGAGTGGACAAGATTTCAAGAGTAGCAATCCGTCTTAGGTTGCGCCAATGTTGGCCATATGAAGCCCAAAAAAGTGTGGTGTAATTGCAACCAAGATGTTTTCCAGCAAGCAACCTTGGGCAGTTGGCAAAAACTGTTAGAAAAATGAGACTTTTCTGGATAGTCTTAAATTTAACATTTCCTATTTTGATATTTTTGTTTAGTTTGTAAAGGAATGGTGCTCCTTGTTTTGTGGAATATGTCTAGTAAGAAAGGACAATAGTGGTTGGATAAGTAAGGTGTCCTACTAACTTTTGAAATGTATTATGTAGATATATGTATGTATGCCTTTTGGAATATGATATGAATGAAAAAGTTTCTGCTGAACCTTCTTTGTTTTCTCTGTAGTTTCAAATAACTAACAGTGGCATCAGAGCCCTTCTTCTTGAGGGATCTGTGAAGAAAAAAAAAGTTTTTTCTTCAGTTCTTCTAAGGTGAGGGGAGCTAAGCAGCAGTAACATGGCTGCCAACAACTTTTTGGGTGCAGGTCCTCCTATGTTTACAGGGGAGAATTATCACACATGGGTGATAAAAATGAAGGCTTATCTCAAAGCTCTTAGTTTATGGGAAACAATTGAAAGTGAAGCTGATCCTCCTCCACTTGGACCAAATCCAACTGTTGCTCAGATGAAGATTTATGAAGATCTGAAGTCAAGGAAACCAAAGGCTCTGACATGTCTTCATTCAGCACTCTCAGAAGTGATTTTCACAAGAATAATGGCTTGTGAGACACCTAAAGAAGCATGGGAGAAGCTAAAAGAGGAGTTCGACGGAAGTGACAGAGTGAAGACTGTCAAACTCCTAACTCTCAAAAGAGAATTTGAGATGTTAAGGATGAAGGAAGGAGATACTGTGAAAGACTACTCTGCCAAACTTTTGGAGATTGTAAATAAAATCAGATTGTTTGGTGAAGTCTTTCCAGATTCAAAGGTGGTGGAGAAGATGATGATAAGCTTACCAGCAAGGTTCGAGTCCAAGATTTCGGCAATAGAGGAATCTTGTGATTTGAAGACTTTATCAGTAGCAGAACTGATCAGCAAGTTGCAAGCCCAAGAACAAAGATCAAGTATAAGAGATGAAGAAGTAGCAGAAGTGGCATTTCAAGCAAAGCATAAAGGCAAGCAGCCTGCGAAGGACAATAAAAGGATGGAAGGAGATAAAGTAGCAAAGGGGAAAACATGGAAGGAATCTTCAATGAAAGGGAAGTTTCAACCTTGCAACCATTGTAAAAGAACCAACCATCAAGAAAAGGACTGCTGGTTCAAAGGAAAGCCATCTATTCAATGCAGATTCTGTAAAAAAATGGGTCATATTGAGAAGAATTGTAGGGTCAAGCAGAATCAACCACAAAAAAACCATGTGCAGCAGGCAAATTTTACTGAAGAGTCAGAAAAGGAAGAAGAAAGCTTGTTTATGGCTTCTCATGAAGAAAACACAACCAACAAATCCACATGGTTCATAGACAGTGGATGTACGAGTCATATGTCACACAATGAGCTTCTGTTTCACACACTTGACAAGTCAATTAGAACTAAAGTCAGAATGGGAAATGGTGAAATGGTAGAAGCACATGGGAAGGGTTCAGTTGCCTTTGAGACTAAACAAGGTACAAAATTTATACATGATGTGTTGTATGTTCCTTGTTTAGCATGTAATCTGTTAAGTGTTGCTCAAATGATGTCGAAAGGTTATTCCTTATTTTTTAAGGGCAAGCATTGTTTGGTTTTTGACTCTGAAGATAGTTTGGTTGTTAAAGTAGAAATGGTGAATAAAATCTTTCCTTTAGAAGGGAGTCTTGATAGTGCCAATTTTGCAAGTTTGGACGAGTCATGGCTGTGGCACAAAAGATATGGGCATTTTAACTATGCTACTTTAAAGTCTATGTATGAAAAGGGCTTGACTAAGGATTTACCTGAGATCACACTGTCAAAAGAAGTTTGTGGTTCATGCCAAATGGGTAAGGTACACAGGAGAGCATTTCCTAAAAGTGCTACCTGGAGGGCATCTGAAAAACTTGAGCTAGTTCATACTGATGTGTGTGGACCCATGCAGACACCATCTTTGGGCCAAAATAAATATTTTGTGCTCTTTATCGATGACTTAACAAGGATGACTTGGGTGTATTTTCTGAGTAACAAGTCTCAAGTATTTTCAGTTTTCAAGAAATTCAAAGCTTTTGCTGAAAGACAGAGTGGTTGTAAGCTAAAGGCTTTGAGGTCGGACAATGGTGGAGAATACACTTCAAATGAGTTCAATAAGTATTGCGAAGATGAGGGGATTGATCACAAGCTGACAGTAAGCTATGCACCCGAACAAAATGGGGTCTCAGAGAGGAAGAACAGGACTGTAGTTGAAATGGCTAGATGTTTGTTGCTGGAAAAGAAACTACCGCAAAGCTTTTGGGCAGAAGCTGTTCATACTTCGGTGTATTTGTTAAATAGGCTGCCGACGAAAGCTGTGGATGGAAAGACTCCTATTGAGGCATGGAGTGGAATAAAGCCATCTGCCAAGCATTTAAAAATCTTTGGTTCAATATGCTATTCTCATGTTCCTTCAGTCAATAGAAGCAAACTTGAACCGAAAGGTGAATTGGGGATTTTTATTGGATATTCGTCTCAAGCCAAGGGTTATAGAGTTTTCAACTTGCTGACAAGAAATATTTCCATTAGACGAGATGTAGTAGTGGATGAGCATGCTTATTGGAACTGGGATAAGGAGCAAATTGAGCAAGAAAATGCAGTTTCTCAGAACTTGCTTCCGCTGCCTGCGACACAATCAGTTGCCTCTGAAAATCTGGAAGAAGATGAAGAATCAGACGGGGAATCCTCACTTGATTCACCAATTTTGAAGACAAGGCCCCTTTCTGATATATACGAAAGGTGCAATGTTGCAATCTCAGAACCAACTAGCTATCAAGAAGCATCAAGACATGAAGTTTGGATTGAAGCTATGAAGGAGGAGATTGATATGATCGAGAAGAATAACACTTGGAAGCTGGTTGATAAACCCAAAGACAGAAATGTTATAGGGGTGAAATGGGTTTATAGAACCAAGCTTAATCCAGATAATTCAGTTTATAAGTACAAAGCAAGGCTTGTTGTGAAAGGTTATGCACAAGCTGCTGGTCTGGATTATGGAGAAACATTTGCACCTGTTGCGAGACATGATACAATAAGGCTTCTATTTGCTTTGGCAGCTCAATCAAATTGGAAGTTGTATCATCTAGATGTGAAATCCGCGTTCTTAAATGGGCTGTTGCAGGAGGAGATTTATGTTGATCAACCAGAAGGCTTTCAAGTTGCAGGAATGGAGGATAAAGTCTACAGACTACATAGGGCATTGTACGGATTAAAGCAGGCTCCTCGAGCCTGGTACAGTAAGATTGATGCTGATCTCATTCATTGTGGCTTCAAGAGAAGTGAAAATGAAGCCACTTTATATGTTAAGAAAGCTAAAGGCGGAGATGTGCTTGTGGTGTCGCTCTATGTTGATGATCTTCTGTTAACAGGAAGTAATGAAGCTATGGTGAATCAGTTCAAGCAAGAAATGGAGACCAAGTTTGAAATGTCGGATTTGGGTGAAATGACTTACTTTCTAGGAATGGAGATTCACCAAGCTACTGATGGAATCTTCATTTCTCAGAGAAAATATGCATGGGATATTCTTAAAAGGTTCAAGATGGACAGGTGCAAGCCTGTATCGACCCCACTGGTTCACAATGAAAAGATTTCGAAGTTTGAAGGAGGTGATAGGGCTAATCCAACAGTTTATAGAAGTCTAATTGGTAGTTTGTTGTATTTGACAGCAACAAGACCTGATCTTATGTTCGCAGCAAGTCTTTTGTCGAGGTTCATGCATGCTCCAAGTTTGGTTCATCTTGGTGTCGCTAAACGAATGTTGAGGTATATCAAGGGAACCGCTGATTATGGTATTTGGTTTAAAAGGGAAGAGCAAGGGCAATTGATGGGTTATTCGGATAGTGATTGGGCAGGAAGTGTTGATGATATGAAAAGCACTTCTGGATATGCTTTTACACTTGGTTCAGGCATGTTCTCATGGAATTCAAAGAAGCAAGAGGTGGTAGCTCAATCTTCTGCAGAAGCAGAATACATCGCTGCCGCTGGTGCAACTAATCAGGCTCTATGGTTAAGAAAGATTTTACATGATCTGGAGCAAAATAACATTGAAGCTACTGTCATTAAGGTTGACAACAAGTCAGCAATATCGATGGCCAAAAATCCAGTGCAACATGGTCGTAGCAAGCATATAAATGTGAAGTTTCACGCTATTAGGCAAGCAGAGAAGGATGGCGAAGTTAAGCTTGTTCATTGCAGCTCAGATCAGCAGATTGCAGACATCATGACCAAGGCTCTTCCCAAGGGGAAATTTGAAGTTCTAAGGGCTAAGCTGGGAGTATCCATGAAAAATCTCAAGGAGGAGTGTTAGAAAAATGAGACTTTTCTGGATAGTCTTAAATTTAACATTTCCTATTTTGATATTTTTGTTTAGTTTGTAAAGGAATGGTGCTCCTTGTTTTGTGGAATATGTCTAGTAAGAAAGGACAATAGTGGTTGGATAAGTAAGGTGTCCTACTAACTTTTGAAATGTATTATGTAGATATATGTATGTATGCCTTTTGGAATATGATATGAATGAAAAAGTTTCTGCTGAACCTTCTTTGTTTTCTCTGTAGTTTCAAATAACTAACAAAAACAACATCGTTTTTGGTGAAACATTCCTCTGTAAGAGAAGGGGAAGAGACAAGCAGGACAGGACGCTATCCAAATCGGAGGAAAAGCAAAGGACCATCCTTCTCTTATATCTTGGCTAATGTTTTATGGAGTGGTTTCTTGTATATAAGTAAATGGCCTATTATGGGTAAAGAGATAAAGGGGCTTGGTGGGAGATTTTGGAATTTTCTAAGGATTTGGTTCTTTAGCAAGTAAAGGAAAGTGAAGATGAGGATATAGTATGAGAAGTCCATGTTTATGCAGATACAATCAAAGAAAGACTAATGTAGTAACTATAAATAATTAGAATTTCTCCAACTTTGCTCACTGGATTCCCTTCTTGAATGGGTTTTTAGAACAACTTATTATCTTGTTTAAGGCTTAGTCATTGTCCAGGAACTGAATTAGGCCAAAGTTAGGCTGATAATTTATGGTGTGCAGCTCTGGAGCAAGGTCTTAGTGTATACTATGTTGTGTAGTTATCATCTTTGGACAGCAAGGTGCCACATATCTTTAAACAATTATGGTTGATGATAATTTGTTGCTGAGTTTGATTTATGTGCACCGGTAGCGTAAAGTTTACACTATCGTGTCAAGATAACTTATTAACAATTGATAACTCTATTACAAGCCTACCTACAGAGTCCAAAACTGAGATATACCAAAAATAAAATTTTCTTTATGCCAACAAAACAAGTTCTACAAGCATCTAAATTTAACACACAGGCAATCAACTCGATTTTTCCTTCAAAGCATCTCTTGTTCTCTCCTGCCATACTGCCCACTCCAGGTGATGCATAAGGGAATTAATCTCCAAATCTTCTTCCACTTTATTTCCACACTCTGACCTTGCCAACAATCTAGATAATCTTTAAAGCTCTGTGGCATCACCCTCATAAACACCAAAATTGTTTTAAAATAACGAGCCATCTTTGTTTATAGTGCAACAAGTAGTACAGTTTCCTCAGAGCATTTACATAGAAAACACCTGTTACACAAGCTAATTCCCCTCTTTTGTAAATTATCTTGAGTCATACAAGCTCCAAAGGTAGCAATGCTCCCAAAACATGCTACTTTTGGTTGGGACCTTAGTTTCGAAGGTATTTTCCAGGGCCACAGAATCTCAGAACTATGATTCTGTTCTTGCAGCCACTCATAGCCTAACCTCGCAGTAAAGTTCCCTGAGTTATTTGCAGGCCATATCTGTGTACTGTATCCTCCTTCACTCTTTAAATCTCTACGATCTTCATTTCTGTAAAAAGAGAAGCTACTCGTCCAACTCCCATCATTAAAATCTCTTCTGAAATGGAAGTTACAACCTCCATCAATAAAACAATCAGCCAGCAGATACTGTTGATCTAAAACCAAACTGTAAATGATAGGACATTGATCCTTCAACAGCCCCTCATCAGACCACAATTCCTTTTTTCCATTTGACGGGAGGAGGTTTGGAACACCAATTCCTCTCATGAGAAGACTGACTTCCCGGAAAAGAGATGCTGCTTTCCTCTTACTCCATTTATTTGATGCATGCTTATGCTTGAGCTTCAACTTGAATGCATAAATTGAGCGATAATTGTATTCAAGTATTGCACAAGCTAAAGCAAAAGGCGTAACATAAACTAGATGTTACACGACTAGAAATTGGATTGAGATGTAGTAATCGTTGTTTTAGCAACTAAAGAAGAGAGATGCTAGAACAGGAAGCCTGCTCTCTCCAATAATTACTGATTTTACCTCGCATGCTATGAACAATTAGCAAGCTACCTGAAAATAGAAGTTACTTTTGCTTTAGTGTTTGTTTGTTAAGGTGTTAATAGACAAATGTAGTATTGCTTTCTGTGTTTATTAATTATGCCTGAAAAGAGAAAGTGCAGGGAAGAATTGTGATTACAAATGAGCAAGAAGGCTGACAATATTTTGGCGAGGCCTACATTTAGCTAGCAACGGTATAGCCTTAGGCATAGTGAGTCCAGGTCCTCCAGTCATGTCAACCGGCTCTTCACTTATCCTCTCCCATTCAAAGCATTGAATAAGTGATCCTAATGCCAAAGCAGCTACATGCATTGCCAAATTCTCACCTGGACATCCTCTCCTGCCATATCCAAATGGCATTAGCCTGAACCCGTCTCGTTGCCCTTTGAAATCGATGAACCTTTCAGGCTTGAAATCATTTGGGTCTTGCCACAACTTAGCATCATTTTGTATCGCCCACAAATTCACTAGCAACATTGTACCACGAGGGACACGAAAACCTCCAATGTCACACTCAGCCGAGGACTCATGTGGCACAAGAAGCGGAGCAGCTGGGCACATTCGAAGAGTTTCATTTATGATGCCATGGAGATAAGGGAGTTGAACAAGGTCTGAATCATCGAGTAATCTTGATGACTCTCCAATGTGAGTGTCTATTTCGTTTCGAGCTTTCTTTAGTGCCTTGGGATTGTTCAGAAGAAGTGATAATGCCCATTCCATTGTGCTAGCTGTAGTATCAGTCCCTGCTGTTAACATGGCTATTGCCATGCCCCTTATCACTTCATCTGTGTAATAATCTGGCTCTGAATATTGCAGTGATAGAAGAACATCAATCATGGTATTGTTCTTTTGCTCAACAGAAGATCCCTTTCTGTTGATCCTGTTCTCTTCAATCAAATCTTGTATGAATTTGTCCCTCTTCTCCTTCAGTAACTTCACCTTATCTTCAAGTTTGTTTACTCCAATCCAGTTAAGCATTGGCACAAAATCTCCTATATTTGTTGCACCACTCAATTGGAAAGTTTCTGTCACAATCTCTTTAAACCTCCTAGATTCCTCCAATTTATCACCAGAATCACCATAGTACTGCTTCCCAGCAATCATCATCATCAAGATGTTCAATGTCATCTCAAAGAAAGCCTCCTTCATATCCACCACGTTCGTGTTAGAATCTCCAACACTGGTTTCGCTCCTTACAAGTCGTTGGATCAAAGTGCGAACCTCATCTCTACGGATATCAGCAAACATTTGAACTCTCAGAGTGGACAGGATTTCAAGAGTAGCAATCCGTCTTAGGTTGCGCCAATGTTGGCCATATGAAGCCCAAACAAGGGTGGTATAGTTGTAACCAAGATGCTTTCCAGCAAGCAACCTTGGACGGCTGGCAAAAACAACGTCGTTTTTGGTGAAACATTCCTCTGCAAGATCAGGGGAAGAGACAAGCAGGACAGGGCGCGATCCAAATCGGAGGAAAAGCAAAGGACCATGTTTTTCTGAGATCTTGGCTAATGTTTCATGGATTGGTTTCTTGAATAGATATAAATGGCCTATTATGGGTAAAGAAGTAAACGGACTTGGTGGGAGATTTTGAAATGTTCTAAGAAAATGGTTCTTTAGCAAGTAAAGGAAAGTGAAGATGAGGATATAGTATGAGATGTCCATGGTTATGCAGATGCAATCAAAGAAAGACTTCTGCAGCAACTATAAATAACTAAAATTCTCCGACTTTGCTCACTGGATTCCCTTCTTGGATGGGGTTTTAGAACAACTTATATTCTGTTTTGAGGCTCTGTCATTGTCCAGGAATTGAATTAGGCCAAAGTTAGGCTGATAATTTATGGAGTGCAGCTCTGGTGCAAGGTCTGAATTTATCCTATGTTTAGTTATCATCATTACTTAACTCTATCATCTTTGGATGGCTGGCTAGGTGCCACATGTAAACAATTGTCGTAGATGATAATGTATTGTTGAATGAACTTCTGTCCCTTGACAGTATATAGTTTCTTTTACGCTATCAGGTCAAGATGATCTAATAATAGATAACTCTTCATTAACCTAATCTAATAATACAAAAAATAACGTAAAACATTTCATTATAACATGTTAAAGTAAAATATTGACATAAAAATTATTTACACTGACCCGGTATATTAAAGTAAGATATATCCTTTATTGATTATGCTTGTCTGCAGTAGCCCCGGAACAATCTTACTTTGTCAACTAAGATCCCTTTCTTGGGAAATCAGTGATCAGTGAAGTTTTGTGCTTTAGTCTTGAATTTTCTAATTGTTTAAGCTCCCGTTTGGCCATAGATTTTGGGAGTATATTTTGAAGATTTATCTTTAAATCTTTGTTTGGTCATAAAATTTTGGCAGATTTTGAAAACAAATCTTCAAATTTCAAATTCTGGCTCAAACCAGTTTTTGGCCAAAGATTTATGCTTTGGTCTTTTCAAAACTACCCCAAACTTTTATATTTTATAAAAAAGTCTCATCTATTTATGACCCAACTAATTTTATTTACCATGTTCCTCCATTAAAGCCGTATATACCATGTTTCCACAATTAAAGTAGTCTTTTCTATAGAGTGAACGTGCCTAAACAATAGAGAAGAAACCCTAGGGAAAATTGCTCTACAAATTGTAGAAATATATTGCGAAGATAAAAATGGATCTTTGTATTGTAGTAGCTAGTGAGTGTGTTATTAGCAATTGTTATTAAAATATTATGTTCTGCATAATTTGGGATTAACAAGCATGTATATTTTGTATGATTGTGTATTCTTGATAGTTTTTAAAACTTATGAGTGTAAGTAATGTTTCATGTTTCCCAAAACAAAAGTGAAATATGTTTTGAAAAACTATGGCCAAACACATTTTCAGAACTTAAGAAACTTTATCCAAGTCAAGTTTTTCAAACTTTTTTGGGAATCTATGACCAAACACTAGCTAAGTTATGGGCGTACGTTCTGTGTCACAAACTCACAGTGTCTTTATTTATAAACTTTTTGTGAAAAATTTGGAGATTGCAAATTTGTGATTTTATTATTTTAATTCAAAATTACTATCCCTCATAGATTGTGATATAAAAATAAGAACACAATTATGATATAAACAATTTGAAATTGCTCATTTCAGTTGTACCATATATGCGATTTGAAGATTCAAGATTAGTAATTCGTTTTAGGTTGCGCGAATGTTGTGCATATGGAGCCCAATTAAGGGTAGTATAATTGTAACCAAGATGTTTTCCAGCAAGCAACCTTGGACGGTTGGCAAAAATGATGTCATTTTTGGTGAAACATTCCTCTGCAAGAGAAGGGGAAGAGACAAGCAGGACAGGGCGCGATCCAAATAGGAGGAAAAGCAAAGGACCATGCTTTTCTGAGATCTTGGCTAATGTTTTATGGAGTGGCTTCTTGTATATATATATATATATATATATATATATATATATATATATATATATATATATATATATATATATATAAATGGCCTATTATGGGTAAAGAGATAAAGGGACTTGGTGGGAGATTTTGGAATTTTCTAAAGAAATGGTTCTTTAGCAAGTAAAGGAAAGTGAAGATGAGGATGTAGTATGAGAATTCCATAGTGATACAGATACAATCAAAGAAAGACTAATGCAGTAACTATTAAATAACTAGAATATCTCCAACTTTGCTCACTGGATTCCCTTATTGAATGGGTTTTTAGAACAACTTATTATCTTGAGGCTTAGTCATTGTCCAGGAACTGAATTAGGCCAAAGTTAGGCTGATAATTTATGGTGTGCAGCTCTGGAGCAAGGTCTTAGTGTATACTATGTTGTGTAGTTATCATCTTTGGACAGCAAGGTGCCACATATCTGTAAACAATTGTGGTTGATGATAATTTATTGTTGAGTTTGATTTATGTACACTGATAGTGTAAAGCTTACTCTATCGTGTCAAAATAACTTACGACAATTGATAACTCTATTATAAGCCTAACCTACAGGGTCCAAAACTGACCATAAATAAAATTTTCTTTATGCCAACAAGACAAGTTCTACAAGCATCTAAATTTAACACACAGGCAATCAACTCAATTTTTCCTTCAAAGCATCTCGTTTCTCTCCTGCCATACTTTCCAGATGATGCATAAGGGAATTAATCTCCAAATCTTCTTCCGCTTTCTTTCCATACTCTTTCCTTGCCAACGATTTAGTAAATCTTTAAAGCTCTGCATAGACGTTTAAAAATAAGGACCAGATAAGCCACGTTTGTTTATAGACGTTTGTTTATAGTGCAACAAGAAGTACATTTTTCTCGGAGCATTTACATAGAAAACACCTGTTACACTAGCTAAATCCCCTCTTGTGTAAATTATCTTGAGTCAAACAAGCTCCATACATAGGTAGCAATCCACCCCAAAACATGGGGACCTTAGTTCTCCAAAGCATTTTCCAAGGCCAGAGAATCTCAGAACTATGATTCTGTTCTTGCAACCATTTGTAGCCTGATTTCACAGTAAAGTTCCCTGAGTTATTTGCAAGACATATATGTGTATCCTCCTCTACTCCTTCAATCTCTGTAATCTGCATTTCTGAAAAAAAAGAAGCTACTTCGTCCAACTCCCAATCATTAATATCCCCTCTGAAATGAAAGTTACAACCTCCATCAATAAAACAATCAGCCAGCAGATACTGTTGATCTAAAACCAAACTGTAAATGGTAGGAAGTTGATCCTTCAGCAGCCCCTCATCAGACCATCTATCAGACCACAATATGATTTTTTTTTTTTTTTTTTTTCATTCAAAGGGAGGATGTTTGGAGCACCAATTCCGCTCATGAAAAGACTAACTTCCCCGAAAAGAGATGGTTCTTTCCTCTTACTTCCTTTATTTGATGCATGCTCATGCTTGAGCATCAACTTCAATGCATAAATTGAGCGCTAATTGTATTTAAGTATTGCACAAACTAAAGCAAAAGGCGAAACATAAACTAGATGTTACTCAACTAGAAATTGGATTGAGATGTAGTAATGGTTGTATTCAGAGGCGGATCTAGGATTTGAAGGTAGCGTGTGCCACAATTTTCTTCAATGTACATCTTGTTAGGAACGTGTATTTGGGTCGGGACGTCGGGTCCATCTCTTTTTAGTTTATTCGGGCAACTTAATAGGCTTTTTTTTATTTGCAAATATGAAAATTACATCTCAAAAACCAAGAAACAACATAATTAGCATCTTAAACAAGGAATCACACCCATTAAAAAATTAACATTTTCACCAAGGGACTTGCTGTTGGAAATCTTACGGAAAATACTTCATCACGAACACGTGTAAGGACTTTTCTTCAACACGAACACTTGTAGGGACTTCTCCTAAGCTTGAGGAAAATGCGATCACGAACAATTGTAGAGAATTCTTCGTAGCTTGAGGCATGCCAATAACGTCCTTAGGATATTTCGGTATGGGTGTGTCCACAAAGGATTCAACAAGCTCTTCTAGTACAAAACTATGAGTACGAAACAAAGATTTACTCCTTAAAACCCAACAATACATAATGAGAAAAGTACTTTTTCTATATTTTTTCACTCATCCAAGATGAACCGATAATGTATTATATATATCAACTTAGAGCTTCTAATATCTGCCATACAAATATTTAAGAATAATAAAGACCATAAAAGCAATTGGTCAAATGACCATATTTAATTTATAAACACGTTTGGCAACGGACAAATGTTATCCATTATGAAATGCTACCATTAAGGCTAATAAAGTATAATTAAGTCTTTTGTATTAAAGCCAATAAAAACATTAGAAATAGTCCTTTTATTTTTGAGATATTAGATAAAAATATTATTTTTCTAACACTTGCATCTCTTATGTATATTAAAAAATGAATTTGCACAAGTAAAATAATATATTCAATAAAGGGAACTACGCCAATCAAAATAAGAAAAATAACGGAAAAACTCTTGAATAGGTAAATACACCCCATGAGTAAATGTAGAATTAGATAAACTACAAGTTTTCAAAAATAAATCATAAATTTCATGTTTTTTCTAAGCAGTGCTTACGAAATTTCCATCACAATTCAAGTAGTAAAGTGATTTAAATTGAATTTAACAATTATAGAATAGCATAAATTTTTATAATACACTCCCTCCGTCCATTTTTATTTGTCCATTATACTAAAAATATATGTCCACTTTTACTTGTAAGTTATATAATTTGAAAAAACCAAAACGTAATTTACCATTATATACCTATTTTACCCTTATTATTAAGTACTCCAATTCATTTCTCATTTTATTTATTGTTTATTAAGAGTGTCCCAAGTCAAATATAGACAAGTAAACATGGACGGAGGGAGTAATAAACAAAAAGAAATTATAAAAAAAAATGAATTTTGATCTCAATCCAAAATTCCCATTGAGAGCCAAGTTTTTCAATTTAAATACTCACAAATTTGAGATTAAGAGAAATGCTTAATTTAAGGAATTTTGAAGTTTCTATTTGTGTATTCTCGCTAGAGATTAATAAAAAAATAGAAAAGAGGAAATGCAATATAAATAATAAAAAGATAAATAGAAAATTAGGAGAACCGAAAAGGGAATTACTGGTACAAAGGAAGTAAAAAACACAAAGAAAAACGGGAGTCGGAAAATGTTCAAGATAGATTCAAACTTGTGTCTATCAGCCGTGGCACCTTTGTCTAATTTACGACTGGGGGTGGCAGGATCAAATCTTTAAACTAATTTAAGCAAACTACAACATAAGTATATAAAAAATTTATTAATCTACGGGGTGCCTGATGTTCGGCCTAAAAATGCATATATTTAGTTATTAGTTGCCTCACATTTTAGTACTTTTAATTGTCTTTTGAGTATTAATTATAATGAGTTGTGCTTAATATTATATTTTATTGTGTAGGAATAAAGAATTGCAAAATTAAAGAGATTTGGAGCAACATTGTATAAAATGTGGAAGAAAAAGGAAGACAAAAGATTATAACGGAGAGAGGAGACAAAATGTAGAAACCAAGGAGACATCATGATGGCTGCAATGGTGATTAAATGATTAATGCAATAGCAATTGAGTTGCACATTACAATTACATTACAGATGAAAGTGAATTTGAGAATGAGAAGACACGTACCTGAGCATTCAGGTGCCAGACACGCGTCGCGCTACTGACGCACCGAAAATCAGTCTCTGATTCTAATTTTGCTGTGCGCGTTTCACCCGCGACGTGGATGTGACGCAAGCCCGCTAATTTTTCCTGGTCCGAGTGGGATTTGGTTTTTAAAAGTCCAAGCCTTTTAGTACCCTATAAATACATATTTTACACGATTTTTTGCATAACTTTGAATAGCTTGAACCCCTTAGTTCAGAACTTTTGACCTAGAGAGAGCTTGGAGCCGCCGTGAAGGCCATAGTTAGAGGGTTTTACCTTCTCTTCTCTGTAATACTTATTTTGATATTTTTATTCAGTTGATTTATTGTTTTTCTTCCATGTAAAAAGGAGCTAAACCTTTTAGTTCTAGAGTTTTGACACAAACATGAAAGTTGACGTTTGATTATCGTTTATATCTATTGATTTTTCATCTTTGGGTTATTTATTTATTCTTGGTCTTAATTGTTTGATTATTTGACGAAATAGTTGAGCATTATCTGTGGCGTGTGAATTGAACTAGGGATTAGGGAATTTGCATGCGTAATAAGAATAAATAGAGCTTGTTCGATATAATCGTTTCGCTAATGAGGACAGGAATATACCCTTTAGCCTTGCTTATTGGATGGGCAGATACGGAGAAGTAAATGCGTTCTTGTTACGTACGCGACCATAGGAATATAGGCGTTATAGTAGCATCTACATGCTTGTGAGCAACTAAGATACTCATAAAGTTATAATTAACCGTCAACTAGAACTCCATGCGTATAACGATTTGAAAGGCATTTTAACTGATTGTTAGTGGTCATAGCCCTAGCATCTATTCTCTTCTCCGATAAAAATCCGCTCTTTCTTGGTTGAAGTTCATTATTTGTTTTATTTTATTTTAGTTAGTTTATAAAAATAATTTTGGATTTTATTTCTTGTTTAAATAATTAGCATTAGTTTAATTTAGTAAATAGTTAATTATAAGTACATGTGGGTACACGATATCCGGGACTTTAAATCTTATATTACTTGCATCGACGGCGCTCTTTGCGTGTGTGTGGGCACATGCATATCAGCAAGCCATGACACCCCCACCCAAAAGGGTGGACCCCCCCGTTGTATTAGCAGCTAAAGAAAAGAGATGCTGGAACAGGAAGCCTGCTCTCTCCAATAATTACTGATTTTGCCTAGCAAGCTATGAACAATTAGCAAGCTACTTGAAAATAGATGTTACTTTTGCTTTAGCGTTTATTTAGAAAGGTGTTAATAGACAAATGTAGTATTGCTTTCTGCGTTTATTAATTATGTCTGAAAAGCGAAAGTGCAGGGAAGAATTGTGATTACAAACGAGCAAGAAGGTTGACAGTATTTTGGCGTGGCCTACATTTTGCTAGCAATGGTATAGCCTTAGGCATAGTGAGTCCAGGTCCTCCAGTCATGTCAACCAGCTCTTCACTTACTCTCTTCAATTCAAAGCACTGAATAAGTGATCCTAATGCCAAACCAGCCACATGCATTGCCAAATTCTCCCCTGGACATCCTCTCCTGCCATATCCAAATGGTATTAGCCTGAACCCATCTCGTTGCCCTTTAAAATCGATGAACCTTTCAGGCTTGAATTCATTTGGATCTTCCCACAACTTAGCATCATTTTGTATTGCCCACAAATTCACTAGTAACATTGTACCTCTTGGGACACGAAAACCTCCAACGACACACTCATCCGAGGACTCGTGCGGCACAAGAATCGGAGCAGCTGGGCACATTCGGAGAGTTTCGTTTATGATTCCATGGAGATAAGGGAGTTGAGCAAGGTCTGAATCATCAAGTAATCTTGATGACTCTCCAATGTGAGTGTCGATTTCGTTTTGAGCTTTCTTTAGGGTCTTGGGATTGTTTAGAAGAAGTGATAATGCCCATTCCAATGTGCCAGCTGTAGTATCAGTCCCTGCTGTTAACATGACTATTGCCATGCCCCTTATCACTTCATCTGTGTAATACTCAGGTTCTGAATCTTGGAGTGATAGAAGAACATCAATCATGGTATTGTTCCTTTGCTCAACAGAAGATCCCTTTCTGCTGTTCTTGTGCTCTTCAATCAAATCTTGCATGAATTTGTCCCTCTTCTCCTTCAGTAACTTCAACTTATCTTCAAGTTTGTTTACTCCAATCCAGTTAAGCATTGGCACAAAATCTCCTATATTTATTGCACCACTCAATTGGAAAGTTTCTGTCATCTCTTTAAACCTCCCTAGATTCCTCCAATTATCACCAGAATCACCATAGTACTGCTTCCCAGCAATCATCATCATCAAGATGTTCAATGTCATCTCAAAGAAAGCCTCTTTCATATCCACCACGTTCGTGTTAGAATCTCCAACACTGGTTTTGCCCGTTACAAGTCGTTGGATCAAAGTGCGAACCTCATCTCTACGGATATCAGCAAACATTTGAACTCTCAGAGTGGACAAGATTTCAAGAGTAGCAATCCGTCTTAGGTTGCGCCAGTGTTGGCCGTATGAAGCCCAAACAAGGGTGGTATAATTGTAACCAAGATGTTTTCCAGCAAGCAACCTTGGACGGTTGGCAAAAACGACGTCGTTTTTGGTGAAACATTCCTCTGCAAGAGAAGGGGAAGAGACAAGCAGGACAGGACGCGATCCAAATCGGAGGAAAAGCAAAGGACCATGTTTTGCTGAGATCTTGGCTAATGTTTTATGAAGTGGTTTCTTGAACAGATACAAATGGCCTATTATGGGAAAAGAGATAAAGGGACTTGGTGGGAGATTTTTGAATTTTCTGTAGAGATGGTTCTTTAGCAAGTAAAGGAAAGTGAAGATGAGGATGTAGTATGAAATTTCCATGGTTGATGCAGATCAATCAAAAATAGACTTTCTACAGTAACTATAAATAACTAGAGCCCTTCTTCAATTGTTTCTTAGGCCAACTTAGATTCTGGCTAGACAAAAGTTATGCAGATGAGTGCAAATTTGGTGCAAGGTCTTAGTTTACACTATGTTTGTGTAGCTATCAGCATCATTTGACTTTATCATCTTTGGCCTGCAAGGAGAGCCACTTATCTATAAACAATTGTTATGATGATAATGTATGATTGAGTTTGACTTCTGTGCACAGACAGTGTATAATTTTTTTTACACTATCAGATTAAGATGATTTAATAATAGATAACTCTACTGTTAACCAAATTTAATAATGCAAAAAAGTAAAATAAAACATAAGTATAATATTGACAAAAAAATTATTTACACCGACCGCGTATATAAACAAGATAAATCCTTTATTGATTATGCTCGTCTGCAGTTGCCCGGGGAACAATCTTACTCCATCAATTGAGATACCTTTCTTGTCATAGCAATCAGTGATATTTTGTCCTTTAGTGTTGAATTTCAACTGTGTAAGTTATGGGCGTCATGTTCTGTGTCACAAACTCACAAAGTCTTTTCTTTAAAAACTTTTTGAACAAAATTTGGAGATTGCAAATGTGTGATTTATTATTTTAATTCAAAGTTATCCCTCATTGACTGTTGTATAAAATATGATCACAATTATAATAGAAACAATCCGAAATTGCTCATTTCAGTCGTACCAACTATGCAATATAATATAATCTCTTGTTCCACCAACTAAACAACCCCTTAATTAGTTTTCTAAAACGGATCGCTAGTACTGGAATTTTCTAATAACATCAGCTAAAAAGTACTAAAACTTATGGGGCCAAGTGCACAAATAGCCGCATGGAGCATTGTTATTTGAAAGAATTCCGAAAGTTATAAAATATTTGTTTGGTCGCTTCAGAATCAAATTCAAACTTGCAGGATTGAAGTTGAAAATTACGGATCTGAATTTTCAACTTCAGCCCTTCAAGTCTAAAGTTGAGAGTTGGACAAGCAAATCCAAATATCTGAAGTTGCATTTTAAAGTCTAAAATCTGAAGAGCTAAAGTTAGGCTTAGTCAGCTTGCACTAAAGTTAGGCTTAGTCAGTTTGCAACTTCAGACTTGTGGAACTGAAGTTAGAAAACTTCCAACCCAAATGCCTGAAGTTGGGATTAGCCAAGCCTAATTTCATATCCAAATATCTGAAGTTCAATCCTTCGAGTAAGTTCAAACTTCATTCTTGCCCTTCTTTTTCACCTTGATTAATTCCTAGTGGTGGTTACATAAGGAGTTATACCATTTGGTGAGAATATCAGATACTTCCTATAGCTAGAATTGCAAATAGCAAGCTACTTTCCATCCTTTGGTCTATATTGATTCCTTATGTACTTCAACAACGTAAAAAAAACAATAAACAGAAGCAACAACTGATGCACGTAATTACTACTATGCAATGAACGTAGCTACAAAAAGAGTTGAGATGGTGACTCATGAGAAGAATATGTAGACCAACAAATTGGCAGTAGTAGTAGCAAAACTACAAGCACATGCCTGAAGTTTGTCCAGTTCAGCTAAAATTTAAATACTTCTTTGAAAAAATTGGTGAAAAAATTGGATAGTCTTTAAATAGCACTTTAAAAATTAGGTAAGATTTGATACCTAATTCTTCTACCGGTACTTATATTGTTGTTAGTATCTTTAAATAGCACCTTTAAAATTGGCTACCTGATGAAAACCTTACAAACTTTTGTGGGAACTGAACTTGTTCTTTTAGGCACATTATTTAATCGGCTTAATTAAATATTCTTATAAAAATTCAATTAGCAATTGGTGAAGTGGTTTTCATGACTTTTCAGTATGTAATTACCCGCGTACGGACAATTCCTATATACTCCCTCCGTTTCATAATATGTGGTAGCTTCTGCACATCCCTTAATGAATTGCTCGCTTCGATAAAATTAATAGTGTTTTTACTGACTTATCCCTAATTAAATTTTATCTCTTTCTAAGTTACCTCTTTCCTAGAAAAGCTACTTAATGATTCTTGATTATGTTAATAAGGATCAATTTCTTCTTGAAATTCTAAAGCATTACTTATTTTGAAACAAAATGAAAAGCTTAAAACACCATTTATTTACAAACTAAAGGAGTACTCATTATGAATAGAATTTTTTTGTGCATCTTGGTTATTTAGGGGGGTTGGGGATGGGGGGATGGGTGGGGTTCCAATACAGTGACAAATACCAAACGCTTGCTAACAAGTAGTAACAAGTACTTACTGCATTTTTAAAATTGTAGCTAAATATGCATAAGAAAGGTCAATTCCTTTCTTATTATACCAAGAAGTTAAAAGCACCTCCTTCATTTTCATTTAATATCATCATTGCTTCAACTCTATGCCCCCTTAATTAACCCCAACCCCAACCCCATCAATTATAAAGGCCAGGTTTCTTTTTTGTCAATATATCCCCACAGAATATTCTCTTTTTAATTTTCATTGAACATGATTACGAAACTTTATTAAACTTCCAATTTCGCTTGCTATGAAGGACGTTAAGAGTCTTTTATAGTACTCCCTCAGGATAAAAAAGAGTGTCCACTTAGCCTTGTTTTTTGGGGTAAAAAAGAGTGTCCACTTATCAAATCAAGAAAGAATTAACTTTCTCTTTCCAGATTTGAGCCTATTAAGTGTTATGTGATCAAATCTCAATACTTATTTAATTAGGGGCTGTTTATTCAACGGAAAAGAGCTAAATATACCCCTGTACTATCGGAAAAGAGCCAAATATACCCTTCGTTATACTTTGGATCCAAATATACCCCTATCGTTATACTATTGATTCAAATATACCCCTTCTCCATTAAGTTTGTCCAAAGTGGAGATCCAATCAAACGTGGCACTGCCATATGATGAGGTGGATGCTACGTGGTATGTCACATCAACGCTCCTAACCCATTTTACCCCCCCACTATTTATTCTTCCACCACTAAAATTTCCTTCCCGTCCACCACCATTGCCACCATTTTCGCTACCAATAATGAATTGGGTCCTCCTGTCTGCATATATCAGAAAAGTAAAATTAAAATTAGTCGATATTAACTAATTCTTTCAATAATGAATTGGTTTTCAATTTCAAGATTGATTAGTTACTCCAACTGTGTTTGATTGAAATATTGCGAGCTTATTGAAGCCAGCCATGGCGGATAATTTTTGAAGAAACTCGGCTGTTGAATCCAGCAATGATAAATTTAATTTCATTTTTAAGCAATTTATAGACGAAATCTTTAGTATCTGCTTCTTCCATTTCTTGTTCACTGTCAATTTCTTGAAGGCCATTGGAAATATCACCCCAATCTTCTTCCATCTTTAGCTTTTTCTGTTTTTGTTTTTCTTCTTTGATTCGTTTGGTCAGTTATTTCTATATGTTGCCGCCAATTTTTTGGGCGAGTTCTTGTCTTTTTATTTCGAAGGGAAACGGTAAAACACAGAAAGTTAAAGACAGAAAAATGGGTATGGACGCATATTACTCGCTACGAACAATATTATTTTATTTTTTATTTTTTATCATAGCAAATTAATTAACACGTTAAAAAGCAGATTTAGAATGAATTTAGGTGTTTGTACGTGAATTGAACAGTAACGGTGGCAATGGTAGTAGAGGGGAAGGAAATTTTAGTGGTGGAAGAATAAATAGAGGGGGAGGAGTAAAATGGGTTAGGGGCGCTGAGGTGGCATGCCACGTGGCATCCACCTCATCATATGGCGGTGTCACGTATGATTGGATCTCCACCTTGGACAAACTTAACGGAAGAGAAGTATATTTGAACCAATAGTATAACGGTAGGGGTATATTTGGACCCAAAGTATACCGAAGGGTATATTTGGCCCTTTTCCGATAGTACAGGGGTATATTTGGCCCTTTTCCGTTTATTCAAATTACTTATTTTTGTCTAAGAGTTAATATTTTCCTAACGAGTGTGTAAATGGCTAAGTGGACACTCTTTTTTGATCCGGAAGGAGTACATTACTAACGGAATTTAATAAGGAATTGGTCTGTCCACTGTCTTAAATATTTTGAATGTTAAAGGAATTTGCTTTAAGGTTTTAATTAGCTACGTACTTCACATATATAAAAGTTGAACTACCCCACATGAACAGTTAAAACACGAAGTTAATTTAATCCCGGAAAATAAGATGAGAGGAAGGAAAAAGGACATGAATCTTCAGTATAATAGTTTTGCGGCCCGACAAATTCAAATTTGGGCTGCAAAGTCCCACTTATTAATAAAGCCTCCTACCAAAGACGACTCTGTTTATGGAGCTCGAACCTCTGGTTAACGATGAAGGGGCTCGAACCTCTGGTTAACAATGAAGGGATATTTATCACTTCGTACAACCTTTGGTCATAATCATGGCTTTGGTATAATGTCGTCAGGGACCTTATATTAGGATTATCAGCTGGTTACTTAGAATATATAGATGCATTATGATTTTTTAGGAAATGGACCAACAAGTACTCCTGACAAGTACTAATTACCCAGCTACCTTATCCAGAAAATTTATCAACATTTGAAACTTAATTTCTTGAGACGTTTGGAAGTGCTCATCAATAAAATTAATGAGATAATCACTACTAAAAAAATAGGAATTAACGATAGATAAATGGCAAAATTCATCGCTAATCCTATTTAGTGTGGATTATCATAAAATTCTGTTATCTACAAAATATCTAACGACGGATTAGCGATGAAATTCTAGCTAATTCCCCTTTTTAAATGAAAAGTAGAAAAACTATCTCCTGCATAAAACTAGTAATTACAGAACGCACAGTGACAGCAACAGCGTTTGTAGTCCAACGGTTAGGATAATTGCCTTCCAAGCAATAGACCCGGGTTCGACTCCTGGCAGACGCACTTTTTGCTGCTATTCTATTCTTTTTTGGGTCGAAACTACAGGTCATATAAGGTCAATTCGTTTAATTATGTATAAATATTAAATTTTGAATTCCCTTAACACAATATGTACTTCAGCTCAGCGACCGAAGGGCATAATGTTTAGTCCATTATTGTTGGTTTGAGTCTTTGTAAAGACACTCTCTTTTCCTTTTGAATCCCCTTGTCAAAAGCTACCAGGAACAAACTAGCTTTATCCACCAATAACTTAGTTGTAAGTAGGAGGGTGAAGTGAGATAATCTTAGTTTTATCTAAATTTGAAGTAGAAATAGAAGTTGGCTGTCACGACCCAACCCTGTAGGCCATGACTAGTGCCCGAACTGGACACTCGTATACACCTGTTGCTATAACCATTCACAACTTACATAATAAAGAACTTATGTACATATAAAGGCATGACGTCGTCTCAATCTGTCGCATATCTATACATATCATAACAACCTGTCTCTCGGGGGAGTTACAAACATCAACAGATAAAATCGCATACGAGCCGGCAAGGTTGTCATAATATAGGGGAACGTCCCAACTATATACGTGCAAGCCGACAAGGCTGCCACTACGAATGGGAACGTCCCAAAACATAAGTCATATATACACGACTAAGCAGCAACTATATACCGACCCACATATATGTCTACAGACCTCTAAGAGTGACAACAGAACATATGACGGGACAGGGCCCCGCCGTACCCCTGGATAAACACATATATACAATCAGAGGATCAGACTCAAAATCTAGACTCCGGAACAAAGGAGCACTCCAAGACATTGAATGGAAATCCTAAGGCTGGCGGATCACCAAAAAAACGAGTATTTGTACTGCGGGCACGAAACGCGACCCCAGAAGAAGGGGTCGGTACGGAATATGTCGAGCATGTAAAGCATGAAATACGATCGCAGCAGGATCATGCGAAATAACGAGTATAGAAAATTAGTACAATAACCGGAAAACCATAAGGCTTGCCTGCGAAACATAAATCATGCGTGTCAATATCATGACCCATTATGGGGGAGTGACATAAGTAAATAATCATCATGTACATATGCATATATAACGTGTCCCGGCCCTCAGTGAGGGACTCGGTGAATAGAATCATCATATGCCATCCTGGCCGCCATCCCCGTATCATCATATCATCATGTCATCATATACATATACATATAACGTGTCCCGGCCCTCTAGTGAGGGACTCGGTGAATAATGCAGTGGAGTTGTGCACGAATACGTGTCCTGGCCTGGGACTCAGTGAAAGAAGTAATAACAGCATGCACGAGCAGAGTAGTGAGAAACCATATGCATATAAATTATCGTTTCAGACTCAATAGGTAGGTAAACTAATCAACGCTCGAGGGTTAAAACGATAGTCATGTTAAATCCGTTCTAAATGCCATTCGGACTACGTTAAGGAGAGTCTCAGGGATCGTAGACATGTATCAAACCAATCCGAGCCCGCCCATGAAAGTTACGGACATTATTCGCTATAGAATCCTCTACGAACGTATCAAACCAATCCGAGACCGCTTATGAAAGATAGGGACGTTATTCATTATAGAGTCCTCTAGGAATCGGATCTCTTTATACATCACTTACTATCCAATCATACAAAAGACTCAAGGGTAATGGCTCGACCATATTAAGTAGGCTAATATCAAGAAGTGAATAAGAATCATAAACATGCTCGGAACTTATGAATAGAGTTACCCCGAGGCTCGTATCGTATCTTACTTACATCTAAGACATGCCAAAAGAAAGAAGGGATAGGCTTTACATACCTTGTTCGCTTCCTAAGCTAATCCGAACTTAAGTCTCGGGCTTCCCAAGATCTACAACAACGTCGATGAGATACCAAACATTAACTATAGGTACTTAAGAATCCGGATCTAAGCTAGCACTTCATTTAAAGAAATTTGGGCAGCATTTCCTTTATAAATTCAACAAACCACGAGAATTCAACTCGGCCCAATCATCAACAACAATACCAACAACCATATTAACAACATCAACAATTAATTCAAAACGTATTCTAACGTTAGTAACTTCCTTCTACATAATTCGACGGCACTTCATTTACATTCTAACCAACCACATACAACACCACCCGCAATCTTCCAAACTCAATAAGAATAACAACAACGCATTCCTCGCTTCCAAATTCTTGAACTATCTGACAACCACACGTTAACAACATTATTCACACAAATGCAAGAAATGATATTAACATCATATTAGCTTCTACAACAGCCCACAAACAATTACAACTCCAACTTGAACCATTAAACCTTCATTTACATCATAGAATCCACAACAACAACCAAAAATACTAAATAAATTTAGTTCATCACTCCACACAACACAACACCTACTGAGCTCAACACCAACACATAGGGTTCCATAAATTTCATTCATTTCTACCCACTACAACATGCACAAACCATCCATAACACATGAAAAAGGAGATTAAACCTTACCTTTACCCCTTAACTTCTCAACTTGGCTAGGGTTTGTAAATTGCAAAAATGAATGCTTTGATTGCTCCAACAACTACTTCACGTTATTAGGGACCTTCCAATTGGTTGGAATACTAGAAGAAAATTATTTTTTTTTTATCAATATTCAAGGGCACCAATTCGGCTAGCCATGGCCGAATATTTCTCCTCTCTTCTCCAAGTTTCTAGAGTTGTGAAAGTGATGAATATGTCTTGCTTGTCATCACTTATCTCTATATATATATATATAGCCCCTACAAATACAAGGTGGACACATGCCCCACTCATGGCTTAAGGCAATCAAAATTAGCCAAGCCATGGGTGGGAGCCCACACCAACCACACGGCCACTTGTGGCTTTTTCATGAAATATTTTTTTCAACTTCTAGCCCCTAATTTTCCTCAATATTTCCATCCAATAAAATTTATAAGCAACTTGTGCATTAAACAAAATCGGAAAATAGCTTTGTCCTTAACTTATCGCGATTAGCTTAAAATATCCCAATGTACAAAATACGGGATATAACATTGGCAAAATGTCTTCGGTTTTTAAAAACCATCTAAATATCAAGATTCATATTCGAATTAGTTCCTAGTCTTGATCAGAGACTACTTTCTCTCAGTAGTTCAACAAAGAGGCGAAGTAGTAGTATCTTTCTTTCTATTACGAACATGTTTCACATGCTCCTTCCCGTTGTCCACTAGTGCTCCTGTCCATAGCTAAGAGAAGGCCAAAAGGCGCCACCGAAGCATAAATGAGGATAGTATATTGCACCAACGTATTTAAATTTGAGGCTAAAGAGGTCGCTTATTGATTAGCCCATAGGTAAATTCATAGACTCCATTGGTTACTCCTTCTGACTAAGTGTATAAACCATGAATTGTCCTAGTAAAACAATTCAATCAATCTTTTGTTTGAATTAACTAGTCCTTCTCCATCTTCTCAAAAACTATATATGGAGTTTCTAAAAGTTCATACACTGATTACACATCTTCACAACTTTATTAAAATTTCCCGAGATAAAAAAAAAAGGAATTCACAAGGTCAAGTTTTCCAATTAAGGAATGATAAGCTTTCTAACTTTATGAATTGGCCTTCTGCACACTGGGCACACCATACTTTCTACATGCATGATCCTGCAGGAAACTGCTCTTATGAGAATCTTCAGAGAACTTTTATTATCTGTAAAAAGTAAATAAGATTTTGTGAAAAGCATAGTTTACCTCTGAGCACATTCTTGACAAGTTACACAATGACCACAAGGAACAAAAAAGTAGTTTCTTGGATTGTCATAGCAAATAACACAAATTTTGCAATCATATAAATCCTCTGAAGAGCTTGATCTGCCAGAATTTCCCTCTTCTTCATATGTTCCATAAGTTGATCTTACTTCCTTCTGTGGCAAAATGGGATCGGTCTCAGTTATTTCTCTTGATACATGTGTTTCTTCTAGATAACTCTCATCATCACAAGCCCCCAAAGATTTCAGTATAAGGCAAATGATTATTACTAATACTCCTGTTGCAATTTTAGATAAGGCCAACATTTTTAGTACCAGTCAAATTCTTGATCTTTCTAACTTTCAATATAACTAATAACATAATGGTAGTCATCTTGAGACTTGAATTAACTGGGAGATTACCTAAAACTCCAAGATAAAAGATAAAACGGATGATGAAAGATATCTCAATGTACGACGCTCCAGACAGGGCTTGCTGCAGTGGACACATCGATCGTTAAGCAAATTTCACTAAACTATGCTGACATTCTTGATTTTTCAAGAAAATGCTTGGACTTACAGTATCAGGTGTTGCTTGAACGATATATTGATTAGTAGGGTATGCAAGATTTAGACGACAGGGTCCATTTTTTGTCGAACACATGCTCTTTGCTTTCTTTACGTCGTAGTACATTGTTGATGAAATGTTCACATCAACAAGAGAATTATTAAAATGCTGAAAATCCCATATTAGAAGAGGAAAAAAAAATGACAAGTTTGTAGGTGTAAGTAATGAATATGACTGTTTCATCTTTCCTTTTTTTTGTGCAACAAACTGTTATATGTAAGAAAGGCAGGTATTATGAATGTTAGGTATGTAGTAGTTTTTTCAGAATTCTTGTTGAGAGCTACAGTTTACATTTAAATATTTAAAGGACATGGTCAACATCTCATACTCATGAATTAAACTATTAGATGGTGTATGCCTAAGCTTATAAAGCTGGTCAAATTGACTTATAAGTATTTTTTGATTTATCTACGCATTTTTTTGATTTATCTACGCATCTAGTGAATGTTTAAAATGCTTATAACTCAAGTACTTATCAGCCAAAATAAATCAAAAGTTATAAGTTAGTCACCCCCAACTTATGATTTTTTAGTACATTTAGTTTGATCAAGACTTTTACTATTTTATTTTTAATATTACTTTTTAAATTCTCAAAATATCTTTTTCAAGACAAAACCTTTTAACTTTCTAGTTGTTTTATATTCCTCGGTTCTCCACTTCTTTAGAAAGATACTTTTAAATTTGTAAAACTTTAAGAGTATTTTTGTCATTTTAATTCAAAAAATAGCTTACCAGTACTTTTTCATAGTCAATTGAATATCATCAGTTCGGACAATTTTATCCAAACACGTAACTATTTATTTATAAATTCAATTTCATCATTAAAAAAAAAAAAAGACTGAAAACTTATCAACTCTTGACAATCAGCTAACACAAACGGGCTCTTAAACTTCAAACTACCCAATAAGCAAGTTTATAACTAAACAAATGGATCCAATTTAAGTCATCCGAAAGGTAAAAGATAACAAAGGAAAGAGTCCAGAACCAAAATACCCCTAAAAAATTGGGGTTGAACCAAAATACCCCAGAAAAAAAAATTGTGACAAAAGTACTTTTAACGCAGTATTTTACTGCGTTAAAGGACTTAATCGTAACGGCGCGGTTAGGTCCTTTAACACAGTAAAATATTGCGTTAAAGAATTTTTTTTTTCTATAGCGTAGTATTTCACTGCGTTATAGAACCCAGTAAAAAAAAAATTTGGTCAACTTTTTTTTTTCTTTTTCTTTTTGCAACACTTAGTGTTTTTTTTCCATACTTTGACCAACGATTAGTCGTGTGTCAAGACTCCGAAACGTCAATATTTTATATAGGAACTGATATTTTTTTTTTTTAGTACAATAATTTAGGCTCAATACATCAAGGATACGTAAACATTCGGATCGTCATTTTAGGGGTTGAAAAGGTGCCCGAAGTAAGTTTTGTTTGAAAACTTTAGGTTTAAGTGTTCTATATACATAGACGTCCATTTTTGTTGAAGACTTGTTGTCATTATCTTAAAGTTTTTTTATTTTTAGGGTTTAGATTTAAGTGTGTTATTTTTTTAATGCGTAACTTTATTTCGAATATACGTGATTTTTTGCGCTTGGACGTCTGATTTACACGATTTTTTTTTTTTTTGCAACATATTTGAAATAAAGTTACGCATTAAAAAATAACACACTTAAGGAACACCTAGTGTTTTTTTTTTCATAAAAAGATCGCAACATCTTATTTTATCAAACCTTTTTTTTGCAACACTTAGTGTTTTTTTTTTCCATACTTTGACCAACGATTAGTCGTGTGTTAAGACTCCGAAACATCAATATTTTATATAGAACCTGCTATTTTTTCTGCGTATAATATAGGATCAATATATCAAGGATACGTAAATGATCGGATCATCGTTTTAGGGGCTGAAAAGGTACCCGAAGTAAGTTTTGTTTGGAAACTTTAGGTTTAAGTGTTTTATTTATTAAGGTTTTGATTTAAGCGTGTTATTTTTTAATCAAAACATAACTTTATTTTGAATATAAATCTAATTCAATTAGATAAAAACGAATTTAAAAAATATAGGGAGAAAAGTTAGTTGTAAAGTGGTCAAACTTTAGATGGTCATAACTTTGCGCTCAGATGTCAGTTTTTCCCAATTTTTTTTTTTGATTATGCGTATTTTTTAGAGATCTATGCCGACAAACAGCCGCGAGGCGGTTTGGCCGAGCTGATTTTTAAAAAACACCTGTTATCCTATTCAATTTCCCCCCAAATTGGCGTGAAGTTTTTAGTTTTCTTTACTTATAATATGATGATACACAATATATTTCAATGTGAAAATCCCAGGGTAATGTAGCTGTGAATGTCAATTTCACTTTTGTAGTTTCAATTTTTGAAAATAAAGCTGACTAATTTTCTCGACTAAAGTTGACTAAAATAACCTTACAAAAATAAAACACTTAAACCTAAAGTTTTCAAATAAAACTTACTTCGGGCACCTTTTCAACCCCTAAAATGACGTTCCGAACGTTTACGTATCCTTAATGTATTGAGCCTACATTATTGTATGTAGAAAAAAATACCAGGTTCTATATAAAATATTGACGTTTCGGAGTCTTGACACACGACTAATCGTTGGTCAAAGTATGGAAAAAACACTAAGTGTTGCAAAAAAAAAAAAAGTTGACCAATTTTTTTTTACTGGGTTCTATAACGCAGTAAAATAATGCGTTATAAAAAAAAAATTTAACGCAGTATTTTACTGCGTTAAAGGTACTTTTGTCACAATTTTTTTTGGGGTATTTTGGTTCAACCCCACTTTTAGTGATATTTTAGTTCTGGTGTCCAAAGGAAAGAGCATTTTTCATTATTTACAAAGTAGGGACCAGTTATTTACACCCGAGGATTATGGGATTGACTTAGGTGTAGGGTTTGGTAGCCACACTCGTGCTATTCTTGCAGCAATGAAATTTTTGTTGCTGTGATTATACTAAGTCATAACAATTTTAGTTGTCCAACTACAAATATTCTAATTACGTAATTATGATACCGTTGTATTTCCATGCTCGAAATTGATTCCAAAATCTTTAGTGGTTGTTTGGTTTGTGAACAAGTTATCCCGAGATTACCATGTGGAGATTATAATAACATGAATTAAACAATGGTGAGATTATTTAGTGGATATACCTTTTTCTGGTATGAGCCGAGGGTTTATCGGAAACAGCCTCTCTAACCCCAAGGTAGGGGTAAGACCTATGTACACTCTACCCTCCCCAGACCCACTCATGGGACTTCATTGGGTATGTTGTTGTTATACCATTTTTTTGGTAAATGTTTGGTTCATTGCATTCAAAATGGGACATAAAAGGTAACAATAGTTTGCAGTCCAGTCCAGTCCTTCACTACTTAATTGTACTTAGGAAACCAAATGCAAAAGTAAGGTTTCTTGATCATCCATTTGCTCTTCCGAGAAACACACAAGTTGATTTGCAAGCAATTCATGGACATGGAGAGGACAAAAGATCCCTTTTATCTTGAATATAATATGTGCCCTGGGTGTAAATTCAAAGGATTCCTTTAAATTTTTGGCTGTTGGCAAATTTTTTTTGTAGTTGTTATGGTAATGAGGGTCATTAGATTGGAAAATTTGAGATAATCTTTGAGTCAAAATTCTTTGTAGTTCAAACTTGGAAAGTAAAGAACTGATTGTTTACCCCGAAATCGGATAATCAATTGAATTTGTAAGTGGGTATAGGATATGTGCTTTGTTCTTGATGTATGTTAGATAAAGGAAATAGAAATTGGAAGGCTCACTAATGAAGCAACCCCGAAGATGTAAACGTTTGTGAACAATGTATTATATGATTAGCAATAATTCTACAAAGAAATGGCCTAGGCCGAATGCATGAGAGGGAAATAAAATATGAGATTCTTCAATTGCAAGTGTTCTTGAAAGATAAAGGGAGCCAACCCTCGCAAAAGGTGGGGGGTGTCCCATATTTATAGTCTTCGCCTCAATGGGCTTCATACAATGTGAACTAAAATAAAATAAAATAATAATAACAAGGACGGCTACGGCGGATTTGGTGGGATTGGGCGGCGGCGCCGTCGACACACGCACGGTTGGTGGCTGACCATGTCAGGGCGCTACTGACGCGTGGCTCACGTGCAACGGCTGTACCGGACCAACGGCCAAACGGACCAACGGCTATACGGACCCAATGGTGTCCTTACTCAGCTCCGGTCCAAGCGCTCCTCCGGTTTAGCTCGGAAGTCATCAGGCACGTTCCAATCTTCCTTGCCTCGGTCCTCATTTCCTCGGTTTACGTTATGTACGGTTTTCACCGTATACAGATAGCCCCTCACTCCTCGTTGTGCCGATCCATCGGGCTAACGGGGAGTGAATAACCTTAGAAACCGGTGACTCGGCCAGCTCGTTCTTATCTTCACATTTTGGCGGGAAAGACTACGTAACGGCTCTACCAACCGCCTTTCGCACGTCATGTCAAGTTGCCTCTCATTAATGATGGGGACACGCGGCGTTATTCGATTGGGCCCTCGGTAACCGTTCCCCTTCCATGCCTATATAAGGCCCATCACCCATTCATTTACCATTTTCACATCCTGCTTCTCTTCAGCCTCCTCTCTTCTCTACATTCCCTCACGTTCCCATAAATTGTTATCTGCTACATTCGACTTGCTGTTTTAACTCACTAACTCGAAATTAGTGCAAAAGAGTTGACTTTGCCAATCGCTTTGGTTCGGGTCTTTGTTCTTTCGTCATCCCTGAATTACCAGTTCCTTCACTTCCCTTTTCACTTTCGAACCCTTCTCCTTTAGTACTTTCGAGATGTCTGAATCCACTTCCCACGAAGTTCCACCGATGTCACCCCCGGATCGGTCACCGCATCCCCACCAAAATCGAGCTCGCAGTGTCGGATATTATTCCGGCCAAATTCAATTTTAACAAAGACCTCGAGGTCGACAAGCCGTCCTCTGTCTCGGACAGGGGTTACGATGTGAGGCGATACCCTTCATCGATTACCGAGGAAAAACTCGACGTAGTCCGGGCCGACTGCGGATGGGATACCCGCCCGGTAAGGGTTTTTGCTCCGGGCCCGGATGAATCTGTCACCGATCACCGAGAAGGGTTCTTGTTCGTATATACTTACCCTTTTACCCTCAAAATCGATCCTCCGATTGATCCGGTCATCCTTGATATGTGCCGGACCTACGGTGTGACTTTAGCGCGGAATCGGTCCGATCGTTTGGAGGGTCGTTGCGTGTCTCCGGTTTTGGCCAACAACGCGAGAAGGAATTTACGTTGGGCCACTTGATACGCCGTATTCCCCGAGGGTCTTCGGGCGGCGTAATAAAACTTGTCAAGCGCGGCGGGAACCCGTTCTTCTCGAAGATGGACGAAAGGCAGGGACGGGGGTGGTTAGAGCGATATGTCGAGTGAAAATCGAGGACATCATCCCCGCCGGCTACACGCCCTTTCCGGAGAAATGGAACGATAAGCGTAAGTTCGAATCCTTGGGCAATCGTTTTTATGCATTTAGCCATTCTTTTGTTCTTCTTCGATTTCGTTGCCTCACTGCTTCCTCTTTGCTTTTGTTCAGCCAACGGATACGTTCCTCCCGTTATTCGCGATCTGAGCGAATGGGTCACCGCGCTCCTCGCGGTACCCTATGAGAATCGAACATGGGCTCACCTGTCTCGTGGCCGGTGGTTGGCGCAAAACCATGGTAATATATTTTTTTTTCATTCCCTTTCGTGTTTTGTTGTGTTCTCCTCTGCTCGTGGCCTTTTGAATCCTGACCTTGCTACCGCCTTTGCCTTTCGGGTTTGCCCAAGGGCTCGGTGGCCCTCGAGGCCGAATCGGGAACCGCTCGTCCGCACCGTCATCGGGTTCGACACGGCGGGTCCTTCCCGTGTCCTTGACGATGCGCAAAGAAAGAGGACCTCCCGAGAAGGCGCCGACACCAAAAGGAAGAAAGCACGGAGTGTCGCCGGTCGTCGAGGGAGGAGAACGAGCCGACATCGTCATTCGGAGGGTCGTCTTGGTCCCCTCCGTGGCCCCGTCCGGGAGGAGGCGGCCTCCGCCCGGCTCCCCCCCCTCCTTCTATCGGCCGAAGGCCGGGTTGGTTCTCGCTTCTCCGCTCGGTGCGGAAGAAATACTTTCACCGGTCCCCGCCGGTCGATTGACTTTGTCGACATTTCAGGTGAAACTTCTTCGGAAGACACTCCCCTGCAAAGGAAGAGATCCGGGGAAGCGGCTGCTGCTAAAGCCGGTGAAACAGCTGGAGAGCCGGAGATCGAAGCCCCCACGCTGTGTTCGTCCACCTTCCGGGCACGAACCGCCGTGGCCGCGAGCCCCGCCTTTGCCGAAAGCACCGAGGCCTCCCAAGTTCATCCACTCCGGCTCAACGTGTGGATGACTTTGATGACATATTCTCGGGGACTCCTCGGCTTCTTGCGAAGCGAGGCTTCGGTCACCTCCCATACCTCGGGTCGCTAGGCCGGCCAACCGAGCATCCGAATCGGCGGCCGTGGACACGGTTTGGTGAACGTTTTCCCGGACCCCCGAGCGTGGAACCTCGGAGGACCCGATCGGCGGTGGTCAACGTCCCCGAAGACTTCGGCTTCTTATCACGCCCGGTGGGCGTTGCGAGCTATTTGCGTCCCCTCGTCTCGGATTCGGACAAACGCAAAATGGCCGGGGGTCACTTGCGTTGCCTTATGAACTAGGGTATGCACGCGGCGGCCGGGTAAGATCCTTAGCCACCCTTGCACATTCTATTCTCAGAATGCCATCCCTTCCTCGCCTAAGTCCTTTGGTTTGTCTTATCTGTAGAGTGTGGTCTTTGGTCAACGAGGCCTTCATCCGTGCTCAAAGACGAGATAGACGACCTCGGGGCCAACTCGATGCCCGGGCCGGGAGACGGAGAAATATCAACACCTTCTTCGCGAGAAGGAGGGAGAGTTGAGCCAGGGTGGCCGTGCTAGCCAATCTCGCCCCGAGCTCGATGCGGTTAAGGAGGAGAACCGTCGTTTGGCGAGCGACACGGCCGCCATGACCGATTATAACCGGAGTCTCGAGGCGACAAGATCGCCCTTAGCCGGGATAAAACCCGAGTTCTCTACGCGGTTGGACGAACTCGAGGCCACGGTTTCCCGGCTTCGGGGGGGAGCCGGACTCGGTGGCGGCGACGCTACGGGCTTGTCCGAGAGGAACCGGCGGCTCGAGTCCGAGGCGCTTTGTTCAACGAGCGCGGCCAATTTTGGAGGAAAGAGCGGGGAGCGGGCCTGGATATGTGAGGGTATTAGAACCGAACTCGAGGGGGCGAATAAAGCCAATGACAGCCTTAAGGCCAAGTTGGATGCGGCCAACCGTGTGAAAGATGACCTCGAAAGAAACCGGGCTCATTCAGAAGCCAAACTGGCCAAGGCTGAGGCCGATTTGGAGGAAGCATGGAGAAGTGTGGAGGCGGCCGAGGCTCACGCCGCTATTGTCGCCGAGTATGAGAAGTGGAAATCTCGGCGCCTCGCCCTCGAGCAAGTTGAGCACGGCCTCGAGAACCTTCCGGCCCAGATACTAGAAGCCAAAGGAATGGAGGAGAAGGCCAACCGCGCTCTCGGGTCCGAGTCAAATGACTCCGAGCGGACCGAGTCCGAACATTCATCCTCCTCTAGCCATGCCGGATAGTGTAGAGCCATTACTCTGGCATCTATCTTTTTATTTTTCATTTTCATAGAACTTTCATTTTTCTTTTTCTCAATGTAAAGAACATCAGTTGTATATAAATGAAAAGTGTATCTTTCCAGCTTCTTCTTTTGAATGTTTGTCATTATCTTTCTTTGCGATTGTTGGTCCGTTTTTACGGTAAGGTGACTCATGGTCACCGATTCATCATGCTTGTTCGGTTTTTTTTACCCGACTCTTCGAGAGTTCGGTCGTCTCCGAATTTCGAGGGCCGCTTTACTAGAGTCGACATTTTACTTCGGCTTTGTTTTAGGGCCGGTGTCTTTTCATCCTTGGCTAATAACGTGGCAGCCCCCGTTTGGGGGTTTTATCGAGTTTTCGGTCGGTTGCCTTTGCTATTTTGTAGAGTACAATTTAACAGGAGGTTGCTAATTTTGACAGCTTTTGACAACTTTGCTTTTGTAAAACGTTTTTACATATGAGAGTTTTGACTCTTCCTTCCTTTGTCGTAGCAAGTGTAAAGATGGGACACAATTCGTTATGATCGTTTGGTCCTTACATTGGAGGCTATGGCCGGTGGCCGGGCCTTATTTTGCCGTAGCAAATTTTGGATGGGACACGATTCATTATGATCGTTTGGTCCTTACATCGAAGGCTATGGCCGGTGGCCGGGCCTTTGTTTTGCCGTAGCAAATGTTGAATCTTCCCGTCCACTCTGATCGGTATCGTCTTCGGTGTGGGCATGGTACTCCCCCAGCACTGATCCGAGCTTTAAGGCCGGGTGAGTGCTGTTATTTTCCTTCATACTCGTTCGGTAACACGTTGTACTTGTTGCCTCGTTAAAAACCTTGTCGGAAAACCCTCTTTGGGATAAAACCGTACTAAGGAAAAGAGTGCAACACGTGTTTTCAGGCCTAGATTCTATTTTTCATCCGTTCTCGATTTCCTGCAAAAATGAGAAAGGTTAATGAGAGAATATGGCCCATACCTTAGCAGTAGTATTTCTTTAGATGAGCCACGTTCCAGTTGTTGCGTAGTCGTTGCCCGTCCATTGATTCTAAGCCGGTACGATCCTTTGCCGTTATACCGGTCACCTTGTACGGGCCTTCCCGATTCGGACCTCCCCTCGTTGGGGTTTTTGGTGTGCAAGGTGACCTTTCGAAGCACTAAGTCCCCCACTTGGAAATGCCGGAAGCGGGATCTCCGGTTGTAGTATCTTTCCATTCTTTGCTTTTGGGCCGCTATGCGAATAGATGCGCATTCGCGTAGTTCATCCGCGAGGTCAAGTTTCACGGCCATGGCTTCCTCGTTTGACTCCCCGGTGGAGTACCTGAAACGGAGAGTCGGTTCACCGACTTCTACGGGGATAAGAGCTTCGGCCCGTAAACCAACGAGAATGGAGTTTCTCCGGTGCTCGACTTGGACGTGGTCCTGTAAGCCCACGGCACTCCTCCGTGTACGTCTTTCCAACGGTGCTTCGACGCTTCAAGCCTCTTCCTTAGACTTTGGATTATTGTTTTGTTCGTGGATTCCGCCCGTCCGTTCGCGCATGGGTGATACGGGGTTGATACGATTTTTTGATCTTCAATCCTTCGAGGAAACCGTTGACCTTCTTCGCCCACGGGCGAGGGCCGTTATCACAAGTTATCTCGGCGGGGATGCGAAACGGCGGATGATGTGATCCCGTATGAAGTCGATCACTTCCTTCTCTCTTATCTTTTCGAAGGCACCGTGCTTCAACCCATTTAGAAAAATAGTCGGTCATAAAAAGAATGAAACGGGCCTTACACGGCGCTTGGGGTAGCGGGCCCGCGATGTCCATTCCCCACTTCATGAAAGGCCGGGGTGAGACCACCGAGTGCGGTAACTCCCGGTGGTGAATCATCGGGGGCGTGTTTCGGCACCGTCGCACTTTCGGACGAAATTCTTAGAGTCTTCATCCATCCTATTCCAATAATAACCGGCACTGATAATTTTGCGGACCAGAGCTTCGGCACCGGAGTGGTTGCCACAGGTTCCTTCGTGGACCTCTCTCAATACATACTCCGTTTCGCCGGGGCCCAAACATTTAGCCAGTGGGCCGAGAAAAGATCGTCGATACAACAGACCATCCACCAAGCAAAATCGAGCTGCCTTCGTTCTTAACGACCGCGATTCCTTTGGGTCGTTCGGGAGCTTGCCGTCACGCAAGTAGTCGATGTACCTGTTGCGCCAATCCCACGTTAGTCCCATTGTGTTTATCTCGGCATGTCCGTTTTCTATGGCCGTGTTTGACAGGTGCAACGTGGTGCGGGTTGATCTCCTCCCCGTCGACCGAGGACCCTAAGTTTGCCGGGCGTCGGCCTCGCTGTTCTGTTCCCTCGGTATGTGCTGCACGGTCCACTCTCTAAATCGGTGAAGTATCACTTGGACTTTCTCGAGGTATCTCTGCATCCGTTCATCCTTGACCTCGAAAACACCGTTCACCTGGTTTGCGACCAAGAGTGAATCGCATCGAGCTTCGATGCATTCGGCTCCCATGCTCCGAGCCAGCTCCAAACCTGCAATCACAGCCTCATACTCGGCTTCGTTGTTAGTCAATTTAGCAGTTCTAATCGACTGTCGAATGATATCCCCGGCCGGACTTTTGAGGACGATTCCCAGCCCGACCTTTAAGGTTCGAGGCCCCGTCCGTACGAGTCCAAATGCCCGCGGTTTCTCCCGAGGTCAGCAGGAGTTCCTTCTCAACCTCGGGGACCATTGCGGGGGCAAAGTCGGCTACGAAGTCGGCCAAGACTTGGGATTTGATGGCCGTTCGGGGTCTATATTCGATGTCGTACCCGCTAATTTCTATAGCCCATTTCGTTAACCCTAGGACGACTCCGGTTTATGCATGATATTTTTCAAAGGGTAAGTGGTCACAACACGTATAGGGTGGCATTGAAAATAAGGTTTGAGTTTTCTGGAGGCGCTTACCAATGCTAACGCCAATTTTTCCAAATGGGGATACCGGGTTTCGCATCCGCCAAAGTTCTACTCACATAATAGACGAGGAATTGCGTGCCGATTCTCTCGGACCAAAACGCCACTTACCGCTACTCCGGAGACAGCTAGGTAGAGGAAAAGCGGCTCGTCGGCCTTCGGTGTGTGCAGCAACGGGGGGCTGGTCAAATACCTTTTCAGCTCTCGTAGAGCCTCTTGACACTCCGGTGTCCAAACGAAGTCGTTCTTCTTTCTGAGCAAAGAGAAGAAACGGTGGCATTTGTCGGAGGACCTTGATATGAAGCGACTTAGTGCATTATTCTCCGTGAGCCTTTGTACCCCTTTTATGTTGTTCACGACCTCGATATCCTCGATGGCTTTGATTTTGTCCGGGTTGATTTCGATCCCCGGTTCGACACCATGAAGCCCAAAAATTTGCGGGACCACTCCGAAGGCGCACTTCTCCGGTTAAGCTTCATGTTGTATACGGAGCACATCGAAGGTTTCCGCAAATGCTTTAGATGGTCCTCTGTTTACGGGGACTTAACAACCATATCGTCAACATAAACTTCCATCGTTCTTCCTATATATGTTCTTCGAACATTTTGTTAACTAGGCGTTGGTAAGTTGCGCGGCATTTTTAATCCGAAAGGCATGACGTTATAACGATGAAGTCCCATATCGGGTTATGAAGGATGTTTTCTCTTGATCCTCCGGGTGCATCCGGATTTGGTTATACCCGGAGTAAGCGTCGAGAAAACTTAGCATTTCATGTCCGGCCGTAGCATCGATCATTCTATCGATGTGCGGCAACGGGAATGAATCCTTCGGGCATGCCTTGTTTAAATCTTTATAATCGACACACATCCGAAATTTATTACCTTTTTTGGGCACCACCACCACATTAGCAAGCCAATCCGGATATTTCACCTCCCGGATGGAACCCATATTTAAAAGCTTTGTTACCTCGTCTTTGATGAAGGCATGTTTTGACTCCGACATGGGCCTCCTTTTTTGCTTCACCGGGGAGAACTTTCCGTCCAAGCTGAGCTTGTGTGAAGCCACTTCTGGCGATATACCTGTCATATCTATATGCGACCATGCAAAGCAATCGACGTTAGCTCGAAGAAACTCAATTAATTTGTGCCTGAGCTCCGGGGTAAGTCCCGTGCCCAGGTATACCTTTCTGTCTGGTAGGAACTCGAACAGAATGATCTGCTCCAGTTCTTCCATGGTCGACTTGGTTGCGTCCGAGTCGTCCGGCGTGACAAAAGATCGGGGCATCCCGAAGTCATCCTCTCCGTACTCCGGATCCGCCCCGATACTCTTTGATTGCTATTGGGGGGCTCCTTCTCCGGTTACACCCTTTTTTTCTTGAGCCGGTTCCTCAGGCCGGGGCGCTGATTCCTCTACAGCGAACATCTCCTTTGCTGCGGGCTGCTCACCGCGGATGGTTTTCACTCCCTCCAAGGTGGGGAATTTCAGCATTTGATGCAATGTTGAAGGCACCGCCCTCATGCTATGTATCCAGGGTCTGCCCAATAACGCATTATACTTCATGTCCCCTTCGATCACGTAGAACAAGGTCTGTTGAATGGTGGCCTCAATGTTTATAGGCAATGAGATCTGCCCTTTTGTGGTTTCGCTCGCCATGTTGAACCCAGTAGTATTGCCGGCACGATTCGGTCGGCGGTCTTAACTTTTCGACCACTCTCCATCGAATTATGTTGGTGATTTTGGATCAATCAAGATACGTTTAACCATAGTCTTAAAGATAAGTACGAAATTACCAACGCGTCATTGTGCGGTTGAATGACGCCCTCTGCGTCCGCGTCGTCGAAGGAGATGGAAGCTCCGGATAAATGATCTCGGATACGCTTTTCCCGAACAACGGAGATCTTTGTCCGCTTCATTACCGGCCACCTAGGGACGTCAATCCCCCCGACTATCATATTGATCACATGCCGGTGTTCGACTGGCTCGATCCTTCGATGAATTTCTCTCTCCTTATGATGGCTTTTGGCTCGTTCACTCAATAGATCTTGGAGGTGGCCGTTTTTCAACAACCGGGCTACTTCTTCTCTCAACTGGCGGCAATCCTCAGTTTTGTGACCGTGAGTTCCGTGGTATTCACAAACCATGCTCGGATCTCGTGTCCCGGGATCTGTCCTTAGTGGCTTCGGCCATCGAACGTCCGGAACACGACCGATAGCCGAGACAAGATCCGAGGTACTGATGTTGAAATTGTATTCCGAAATCCTTGGAGGACCTTTATTGCTGGCTGAACTCCCGGTGTCGCTTCTGAACGAGGACCCCCGGCTGTTTAGCGGGCGCGTGTCCATTCTGCTACCTCGACCGGAGAGGCGGCTCGGGCCTTCCCTTGATTTTTCCGTCTTAAAATTTGATCGCTCCGGGTGCGAGTATGGCCGAAACCTTTCTTTAGTTGATTCGGACTTCGTTTCGTAACCCTTTCTCGGTTTCTCGAAGCTTCTGTTCATCTTTGACCTTACCGGAGAAAGCTCGAGCTGGTCATCCTCCACCCGAATCTTCGACTCATACCGATTGTGGACATCGGCCCATGTTACGGCCTCGTATTCTAGCAAGTTTTCCTTCAACTTGGCCGAGGCAACCGAGCTTAGCATATTGAGCCCCTTTGTGAAAGCTTGTGCGGCCCATTCTTCCGGCACCGGGGGTAATTCCATCCGTTCCCTCTGGAACCGGGTGACGAACTCTCTCAGTAACTCATCGTCCCTTTGTGTAATCCGGAAGATGTCGGCCTTGCGGGCCTGTACCTTGATGGCACCGGCATGCGCCTTTACGAAGGCGTCAGCCAGCATTTCGAACGAAGTGATCGAGTGCTCGGGTAGATGGTCATACCACGTCAACGCTCCCTTCGACAGAGTCTCTCCAAACTTTTTCAGTAGTACCGACTCAATTTCGTCTTCTTCCATATCATTGCCCTTTATGGCGCAGGTATATGAGGTCACGTGCTCGTGCGGGTCCGTGGTGCCGTCGTATTTCGTATGTCGGGCATTTTGAACCTCTTTGGGATCGGTTTGGGGCCGCACTTGGTGGGAAAGGCCTTTGAATGTACCTTTTCGAACTCGGCCCCTTCAAAGAAAGGCGGGGCCCGGTATCGGTCCACCCGAGAGTTATATGTCTCAACCTTCTTCTCGGTCGAATCCACTCGTTTTGCCAAAGTCTCAAGCATCTTTAGGACCTCGGTGGAGGAACCATCCCCAGAATCATTGCTCTCGACCACCCGCGGCTCATTCCTTCCGCTCTCCAATGTACCTTGGCCTTTTCCGCCCAACTTCCCTTGTCCGCCTTGCAACCGGGCAATCGCCATTCCTTGCTCGGCAATTCTTTGCTCTTTGTTCCTGCAACATCTCGAAAATCAGACGCAAATTAATGCCGTCGTTCGGTGCCTCCGGTTCCTTCCGGCTTTGGGCTCGAGACAATGTAACGGAGTTATGAGTTCTTAGGGGATCAGTGGCCGGTAGGGCAGCATTCTCTTGATCCACGGTGTTTTGCCGATCGAGCCCCTCCCTCGAGTCAACGGGGTTCGGGTCGGCAGGATTCGGCAGCCCCCGTCGTTCGCTGCCCTCATTTTCTGCCACAATTTCGGTGTTGTTAACGTGACCGGATTGCCCGACGTCAGCCATAGATTTGTTTTTGACGAGACGAACGAGGGGTTACGGTTTAAATGAGTTTGATAAGGATCAAGACTAAGAACTATTATCCTAGCCCCACGGTGGGCGCCAAACTGTTTACCCCGAAATCGGATAATCAATTGAATTTGTAAGTGGGTATAGGATATGTGCTTTGTTCTTGATGTATGTTAGATAAAGGAAATAGAAATTGGAAGGCTCACTAATGAAGCAGCCGAAGATGTAAACGTTTGTGAACAATGTATTATATGATTAGCAATAATTCTACAAAGAAATGGCCTAGGCCGAATGCATGAGAGGGGAATAAAAATATGAGATTCTTCAATTGCAAGTGTTCTTGAAAGATAAAGGGAGCCAACCCTCACAAAGGTGGGGGGTGTCCCATATTTATAGTGCTGCCTCAATGGGCTTCATACAATGTGAACTAAAATAAAATAAAATAATAATAACAAGGACAGCTCTGAGCGGATTTGGTGGGATTAGACTGACGGCGCCGTCTGACACACGCACGGTTGGTGGCTGACCATGTCAGGGCGCTACTGACGCGTGGCTCACGTGCAACGGCTGTACCGGACCAACGGCCAAACGGACCAACGGCTATACGGACCCAATGGTGTCCTTACTCAGCTCCGGTCCAAGCGCTCCTCCGGTTTAGCTCGGGTGTCATCAGGCACGTTCCAATCTTCCTTGCCTCGGTCCTCATTTCCTCGGTTTACGTTATGTCCGGTTTTCACCGTATACACCGATGCTTCCAAACAAATCCCAAAATTGTGTCATTATTTGACGACCTATAGATTTGACTTCTCCAAAATTGTGTCGTTACTGGATTTGATTTCTACAAAATTGTGTCATTACTGGATTTGACTTCTCCAATTTATTATACGTGTTAATTATGATATATAATATACTTATCTAACGTATGCCTGATTCAACTTCGAGCCTTAGGAAATTTTTTAAATCAACTATTGACTCTGAAATCTGAATATATAAAAATTACTATTATAATAAAAGCTTAAGTAAATTAGGTAAAGGGAGTTGCTAAAATATTTTACGTTTAAATTAGTAGAAGACTTAGAAATGGAAGTACAAAGATAATTTGCATAGTGTAATGGAGATAAATATGCCGAACATGTGGCAAGCGCAGAAAAAACTTATAATCAACCTAGGGTCAACCGATGCAATTGGACCAGAGAATGAAAAACATTCAAACATTCGAGAATCTGGTGCCGCTCAATCTACTTTACCTAATCCGGATAGCATGATCCGGAAAGGTGCGTTCGAAAGGTCCAATGTGACCGGACACAAGGGCGGATTTAACTTGGCCAAGGAGCATCATCCGACACCGTTTGGTTGAATCTTTTTACTAAATATACCTATGCAAAAAATAAATATTAATATACGTCATAAAGATGACACTGATTAACAATATTCACTTTCTATTACAGCGGTTTGAGAACTACATTGCCGGATGCCCAAATCGTAGGTTCGAGCCTGATAGCTCTGCCTACTTTTTAAAACTTAGACCTCCATTTTCTAAAAGGTAGAGGTCAATAGGCATTGAACTCTTGACCTCTTTCTGTGACTACAAACAAAACCTTCTGGCCTTGCATTATTCCAACAAATAATTTATTTATCATCGGTATTCATATGAGTTATTATGGAAACGTCTAAAAAAACGAGGACTTTGTTTAGATGACCCTTTGTGAGATTTTACTGTGTATTTTTGGTTTATTTGCATTATGCTTAATTAATCGATTTGAATACGTTGAATTTTTTTTTTTTTTTTTTTTTTTTTTTTTTTTTTTGGTAGATACGATGTGGTTTGAATGATTTGTTCTGTTTGTTTAATACTTAAAAATACACAATTAAGTAGACGCATAATTTAAATTTTATATGTTCAATCATTAAGAAAATAAAAAATGGGGAGGGTTCTAACCAATTGCTCCCGTATATATTGTTGCCAATTTAGCAGAATTTTACACACAAATTTATGTTTCACGTCTAAATACTGAGTTGCTATGAAACTGGTGCAACAACGATGCGTCTCCTCTGTTAAAATATCAACACTGCTTACAAAAAATTCTGCATATGCCACCACCGACAGACAATCAACTTTCCAACAACAACCACGTTCCAAAATACCTAGAATTTCATTTAACACCCACTATCTCTTCCATGTAACATCTGTACATTCATGAAGCTGTTACAATTAGATTATGCAAGACGTTTTGTTCAATTTTACCAAATATATTTTTAAGATATTACTTAGTATATATTGAAACGTCTAAAGAATTATGATTTTAATGATGGTTTATATTGAAACGTCTAAAGAATTATGATTTTAATGATGTTCCCGGGAGTTTTGGTTGCAGAGTTGTTAACGGAGTAATTGAAGATATTAGAATTTTATTTCACTATTGTTTTTTTTTTATGTATTTTTAATTTCATTCATTTTGCTTCTCGTAAAAGAAAAATATCTTTCGCCTGTTGCAATCAATTGATCGGACAAGAAGCTATCTTGAAGGCTTTGAATTCACATACTATTTTAGGCCGTCATGTCGGCCTTCAAGTTGTCTGGTTTCATCCCGATCCGACGGTAAGCAATTTCTTGGAAATTATAGAATTGATTACTGCTTTAGTTTGACTGTTTTAGGTCTAAAAATTTAGGGGTTTGTGGTTTTCTTGCTGTGTCTAATGAGAGTTGATGGGTTTTTAGTGAAATATGATTTTCAGCAAATTTTGGTGCTTTTTTGAGTTTACTAGGTGGATTTTGTGTTTCCTGGTTGAGAATCGGTTAATGCCTGCTTTGTTTTGGGAGTTTTTGGTCAAAAAATTCAGGGTTTGTGATTTTTCTTTGTTTTTTCTGATGAAAGTTAATGGATTTTTCTGAAATATGATTTTTCAACAAATATTGGTTGAATTGTTACTGGGTTTTCTGATTTTTGTTATTTGTAGTATTTTTCTGATTTTTGTTCTTTCCTGGTCTAGTTTTTGTAATTTATAGCGTGTCTGATGAAAAGTTTCTAGACCCTTTGAATTTCTACTGAAATGTTTTGAACCAGAAACTATTCAAAAGAAAAAAAGAAGAAAAAACAAAGCTTGATTTTGAGGGTGAAATATGAGAGGTTTTCTCTCTATTTGTGATTTTATCGGCTTACATATGTGTATTATGGATTGATCTGTGGAATTTTTTTTTTTTTTTTTTTTAAGCAATACTTGTGCTATTCTGTTTGTGAATCTCTACATTTTCCACTCAGCAAAGGACTACTATATGGCCAAAAGATTCCTAACACCATTAAATGCAAATTTATACAACTGTTGTGAGACCAATAATGTCATATGAGAGTTAGATGGCGTCTGAGGCTTACTGTATCCACAAGATGAATGTTGTAAATATGCGGATGCCAGCAGAGGCGGAGCCAGGATTTGAGGTCTGGGGGTTCGGAATTTTAAGAGAGGACAACGACCTTAAGCTAATGTATAAAAACGAAGGGCGTCTCAATAAAATTAATGGCCTAAAGGTAAATTTTAATCCGAGACCTTAAATATATACACATACATAAAAAAAATCTAGTCTTGCCTTTTTGGTTTTTTAATAATTGTTGCATTTACTTCACATAATAACATTATTATTAATATTTATAATAGTCAGGATTAATTCAAGTTAATAAGATGTTAGTAATGTGTTTTAAATATATTACCTTAGATATTGTTGTAAATTTTTTATTTAATAATATGAAGATTTTGAGTAATTTAGTTTAAAGTTCTAATATATTTCTCTTAAAAAGTAGATAGTTTTTCCCCTTCTTTTATTATATAAATTTTGTACTTCTTTTTACAATCTCCAATATTGTGTAAGAAAAAATAAAATCATAAAATTCATTCGTAAAAAATTTGGGGCCTCAAAAATTTGGGGGCTAAAGCAAAGGTTTTACTAGCTTCACCCTTCAGCCACTCTGATAGCAACCATCAAACTAACGAACAAGTATAAGTATTTAATATATTTTGAAAATTTAATTTTGGGTTTAGCTTTGTGAAAGAAAACGATTAAAAAGAATGGTAGCAGCAAGTATCGAGAGAATTCGGTTTGCTTTTTGCTTATTGATTTGTCAATTTTATATATTATTTTTAAATTATAAAGTGTTAAAAGAAATTCTGTATGATAGAAAAAAGGGAAAAAGTTACCCCCAAAGAAAAAGAATTGCACTAGTTCAGTTTACACGTTCTTCTAATTTTAAAAAGTGAATTAAAAGAGAATCTTGCTTATTATAATAAAAAAAAAGGAAAAAACATAAGCCTTGATGGGGTTTCGAACCTACATCTCTGGAAAGAGAGCATCTCCAACCTTTGTATTACCACTAAACCGGCAACTTATTTGTGTATGTGGGTTTGCAAGTAAATAATATCTACCTTTACTGTTTTTTTCTATAGTAAAAATATGGGGTTTGCGCAAAAGCTACTGGGTTCGCCCGAACCCCCCTGTAATACTGTACCTCCGCTCCTGGATGTCAAGATTTATATTTATATTTTGTATAGATGGAACAAGATATTATAAAAATGCAAAGTAGTATGTTATCTCTAGTTTCGTTTTGGTGCACTTATGAGGTCCCTATTAGTATAGTGGATTGGATCTCTTTTATTGAGAACCATATTTTGGTGTAGGATCTCTTCTTTTGGTACGGTGTACATGGAATTCCACACTTGTCAACAAAATTATTTACCTTATGAAAAAAACATGGGCCTCCAATTATGCAATGTCCACCATTGACTTAGTGCTTGTCCTTTTATGATTAATGTATGTTGTCAAAATGACATCTAATACTAATGATTCGTAATGTTAATCTTATTTCAGGTCGTGTATGGTGTCGGAGATGATTATGCTGCTGCTAATTCTTCAAGCCATTTTCTGTTGGTTGTAGGTTATGGTGACGATGTCAACGACAACCTTCACTACATCATCAAGAGTCACTGGGGCCATTCGTATGGCCACTTGGGATACTTGAGGGTCGCTGCCAGGTTGCTGCGTCGCTTTTGGGAGATTGACGGATTGTCTTTGGAAAGAATCCCTTACAGAGGCTTAGTTGGGGTGGGGATTTTTAGTTTCCTTGTTCGAGATCTCATTTTTTGGAAACCATCAACTTTATTTAAATGTGGTTTACTTCTTCTAATTTAACTATGAAAGTTGGGTTTATTTTCTTGTAATTTCTTGAAGTATCTGTTTTAGTGGTTAAATGATCTTTTCTAGGAAGTTTGTTTCAGTAGTCTAACGTCACTTTAGTATTGTGCGTTAATGACGTTCCTGAATACTGGACAAGTTGTGCCCCTCTTGGGGATAAATATTATATCAAGTGTTAGCAAGTTATTAGCTGAGCATTTGTACATGTCAAATTATTTTTCTGATTTTTCCATCCATTTATGTCAGCCATAACATAAAAAAGTAGAAGGTACATTTCCCTATAGCATATAAAAGAGAGTATCGCTATGTGCATTTGAATAAAAATGAATCAAAGTCGATGTTTGAAATTGAGAAGGGGTGATTTGCTAGTCGACGAATATCGCTATATCAATTGTAGCAATGAATAATGTTTTCGCCAATACTATTTTAATGGAAGAATGTTACACGATCTAAATTATTCCTTTAGTTATTGTTTTACTATTTTTTTCAAAATTTTATTGGCCTTCTACGAGGAAAGATTGAAAAAGGTATCTTATCTTTTGTATAATCATTGGAAGAAATTGACAAATAGTCACTTTTCAGAACGTTACTTGAAATTCAACCATCATTTTAACATTATCCAAATTTCAATCGTTTTTAATAACATTTGAACAAATGTATTCTTAAGGTTTTTGAAGATTTAGGTTGAATCTAGCAATTGAAAATTATTATAATTGATATTAGAAGGTTGTATATCAAACTTGGAGTCACTTAGAGTTGATTTGGGTCGATTTTGAAGCAACAATGCATTGGTAAATTTATACACAACAAGTTATGGTGGTCCTTAGGATTTGGCCAAAAATCCTAATGGATTGCCAGAATTTTAAAGATTCAACAACAAGACAAAGTTGCAACGGTCAATTTTAGGAAAGAAAAAACCAATGATGAATTTCCTTGTCAAATGATTTTCACTTAGGTATTAACCACGAAGTAAGCCTGTCAAGTTGGCAGGGCTAGGCCATTTAAACGTGGGTCATATGGGGGCCAGTTTGGGACCGGGTTGGGCCGTAGTTAAGGGGTCGGGCTGGGGGCCAGGCTTAGGGAGGGAAAAGGGTGTCCGGCCCAGCCCCTATCCGGATAGGGTGTACACCTCAGGCTAACTGGGCCGGGCCTTTTTTTTTTTTTAAGTTCTAATACTAAAATTGACATTTACATTTACTAATAATAATAAAATTAACATTTACATCTAATGATAAAATTGCTAAACCAAAAAAAAAGTATAGTCGTTGTCAAATCCAAAAGCTAGCCATTGTAAATTTAAAAAACTAGTCATTGCCAAATTTATTTGAACCCCTAAATTTATGAATAAACTACACTTTGGTCATATTTCCAAACTATAAATGCCCCTTCATTCTTCTTCATTTTCACACAATTCTTTCACAATTCTCTCTTTATCTAAATTTGCTATTCAACTAGTGTACATTACTACTTTTATCTTCCATGGATAATCGTCCACCTCCACCTTCTCCTCGAGTTCGAAGATCAACTTCAAGTGAGGCATGGATGCAAGTATGATATATATATATATATATACTTATCTAACGTATGCCAGATTCAACTTCGAGCCTTAAGAAAAAGTTTAAATCAACGATTGACTTTGAAATCTGAATATATAAAAATTACTATTATAATTAAAGCTTAAGTAAATTAGGTAAAGGGAGTTGCTAAAATATTTTACGTTTAAATTAGTAGTAGACTTAGAAATGGAAGTACAAAGATAATTTGCACATTGTAATTGAGATAAATATGCCGGACATGTGGCAAGCGCAGAAAAACTTATAATCAACCTAGGGTCAACCGATGCAGTTGGACCAGAGAATGAAAAACATTCAAACATCTGAGAATCTGGTGCCGCTCAATCTACTTTACCTAATCTGGATAGCATGATTCAGAAAGGTAGGTCCGAAAGGTCCAATGCGACCGGACACAAGGGCGGATTTACCTTGGCCATGGGGCATCATCTGATACCATTTGGTTGAATCTTTTTACTAAATATACCTATAGAATATGCAAAAAATAAATACTAATATACTTTATAAAGATGACACTGATTAACAATATTCACTTTTTATTACAGCAGTTTGAGAATTACATTGCCGGATGCTCGAATCGTGGGTTCGAGCCTAATAGATCTGCCTACTTTTTAAAACTTAGACCTCAATTTTCTAAAAGATAGAGGTCAATAGGCATTGAACTTTTGACCTCTTTCTGTGACTACAAACAAAACCGTCTGACCTTGCTTTATTCCAACAAAGAATTTATTTATCATTGGTATTCATATGAGTTATTATGGAAACGTCTAAAAAAATGAGAACTTTTTTTAGATGACCCCGTTTTGTGAGATTTTACTGTGTATTTGTTGTTGTCTTTGCATTGTGCTTAAGTAATCTAATTTGAATACTATTTTTTTTTTTAGATACGATGTGGTTTGATGATTTGTTATGTTTCTTTAATACTTTAAAATACACAAGTAGACACATAATTTAAATTTTGTATGTTCAATCATTAAGAAAATAAAAAACGGGGAGGGTTCTAGCCTATTATCCCCATATATATTGTTGCCAATTTAGCAGAATTTTATACATAAATTTATGTTTCACATCTAAATACTGAGTTTCTATGAAACCGGTGCGACAACAATGCGTCTCCTCTGTTAAAATATCAACACTGCTTACAAAAGATTCTGCTTATGCCACCAACAATGGACAATCACCTTTCCAACAACAGCTAGACTCCAAAATACCTAGAATTTCATTTAACATCCACTATCTCTTCCATGTAACATATGTACATTCACGAAGCTGTTACAATTAGATTATGCAAGACGTTTTTTCCGATTTTACCAAATATATTTTTAAGATATTACTTTGTATATATTGAAACATCTAAAGAATTATGATTTTAATGATGTTCTCGGGCATTTTGGTTTCAGAGTTGTTAATGGAGTAAGTAAAGATATTAGGAATTTCTTTCTCTAGTTTTTTTTAATTTTTTTTTTTTATGTATTTTTAATTTCATTCATTTTGCTTCTCCAAAAAGGAAAAATATCTTTCGCCCGTTGCAATCAATTGATCGGACAAGAAGCTATCCTGAAGGCGTTGAAGTCACATACTATTTTAGACTCTACCCGTCATGCCAGCCTTCAAAGTGTCTGGTTCATCCCGATCCGATGGTAAGCAATTTCTTGGAAATTATAGAATTGATTACTGCTTTAGTTTGACTGTTTTTGGTACAAAAATTCAGGGGTTTGTGGTTTTCTTACTGTGTCTTATGAAAATTGATGGTTTTTTACAGAAATATGATTTTCAGCAAATTTTGGTGCTTTCTTGAGTTTACTATGTGGATTTTGTGTTTTCCTGGTTGAGAATCGGTTAATACCTGCTTTGTTATGGGTGAGTTTGGTCAAAAAATTCAAGGGTTTGTGATTGTTCTTTGTTTTTTCTGATGAAAGTTAATGGATTTTTTGTAAAATATGATTTTTCAGGAAATATTGGTGTTTTCTTGAAGTATTTTGAGTGGATTTTGAGTTTTTTTCTAGTTAGGAATCGGTTAATGATACTTTATTTTGAGTGGTTTTGGTTGAAATATTTCGGGCTTGTGTTTTTTCTGATGAAAGTTTATGTGATTTTTGAGCAAACTTTGGTGTTTTCTTGAATTATTGTGTTTATTCTGTTTAAAAATCGATCAATCTTTGCTTTATTTTGAGTGTTTTTGGTCTAAAAATTATGGTGTTTGTGTTTTTTTTCTGGTGTATCTGATGAAAGTTCTGAGAGTTGATGTTTTCTTGAAGTATTTTTTGTGTTTTTACTTGGGAATCGTCAATGCTGCTTTATTTGTGTGTCTTTGATCGAAAAATTCTGGGATTTGTGTGTGTGTGTTTTTTTTTGTTTTTTCTGCTGTGTCTGATGAAAATTAATGAATTTTTGTTGATCGAAAAAGTAGTATGTTGTCTCTAGTTTCTTTTTGGTGCACTTATGAGGTCCCTATTAGTATAGTGGAATAGATCTCTTTTGTTGAGAACCATATTTTGGTGTAGGGTCTCTTCTTTGGGTATATGGTGTACATGGAATTCTACACTTGTCAATAAAATTATTGTCACGACCTAACTCCGTAGGCCGCGACTCGTGCCCTAGTTGGGCACTCATACGTACCTTACCCTGAATTAGCAAAATATTAAAGATAAACAGAGATCATAACTTAACAAGGACAAGTGGGCATGCCGCACCCACACAAAACATAGATAAACTCTAAACGTACGCAAATCTCACGAAACATATACGAACCCACACCACATGTCTACAGACCTCTACGAACAAAAACATAATCATATGACGGGACAGGGCCCCGCCGTACCCAGAATAAATACGTACATATGCAGCGAGAAAATCTTATACCAAAATACGGGCTCCGGACAAAGGAGCACTTCAACGGTGAGTAGATAACCTAAGCAACGGCTCCACAAACCGGTCGTACGCACCGCGCGGCACGAAACGCGACCCCCCCGAAGAAAGGGGGTCGGTACGGAAAATGTACCGAATATGTAAAGCGAAAATGTAATAGACAAAACTAAAATCGAACGAATGTGCGGAAAACGAACGAGATGCATAGCTAATCAAAAATGCGTACCGTAAGATCATACGTAATGCATGCGAGAAAACATATGCAAAAGCCGGCCCCGCTATGGGACTCGGTGAACGAGAGAGAGGCGCTCCCTTCGTCCCGCGCCAAAACACATCATACTTCGAGTAGAGAATATCTCCGAAACAAATCATAACATACCAAGTGGCCACGTCACCTCACATAATCGGATATCGAATATACGTACATGGCACATCATACACCGTAACCCATGTACGTGTAATACCTGCCCCCTCACACCGGGGCGCGGCGAACAATGCAGAGAAGTACGCTTGAGAACATATCCTGGCCCGGGCTCAGTGTGGGAAACATTGAGGCATCCACGAGTGGAGTAGTGAGAAACTAATGCAATCAAAATAACATATATATATATCCAGAGACTCGATGAGGCAGATCAAATGACAAATCAGATCAATGAAATCGGACGGAGTCATAGTACGTACCTTTCGGACATCACAAAGAGATTATGTCAGGGCAGATCATTCGGAGTCAAAGTACGTATCAAAACGTTTCATAGGACTTAATAGAATATTTAAAATGATTTTTATTTAGTAGCTAAAACATTCCTTAAGGCCGCCCGAAGACAAATCGTAAATACAAAAGGGGAAAATCGGAAATAGTGGGCCCACCTCGGTCAATTGAGGTGGCGGACGTAAAGTACATATGTTCAACTTCATAATATCATTTACGAGGATTTTAAGGCAACCGGATTTTATTTACAAAAGTTGGGGAGGTTTAGATCACTTTCTAGTCATTCACAACCTAACTAATTCAATTCTACTGAAAGAAAAGGGCAGATTTTTGAATGAGGATTCCGAAGAGTGGAGTTGTCCCCGAGGTCCGAATTCAAACCTAGTACATCTAGGGCGTGCCAAAGAAAGAATAGGGGTAGCTTTACATACCTTTCTTGTCCTTTACGCTTGCCAAAACTCCAATCCCATTTCGTCAAAAATCTGCAAATGGTCATCTTTACCGATTACTATTCATGAGACCGACATTTCAATCTTTGGTTTCTATTTGGCTACCGAAATTTCGCAAAGCACTTCCCCTATAAACATGACACCCCCGAGATTCAACTCGGCTCAAAGTAGTCAACAACAACCCAACAACAACACCAAGAACATCAACAATCACTACAAACCACAACATGACATAACTAGTTTACTTTTCGACATAATGCGACGCTTTCCATTCCGACTTCACAATTTCAAATCAATATCAATATATCCATACCCACATACTAATTTAAAATCATTCAAACACAAGCCAAGAATATTTCAAACCTTACCTTCAATATTCGACAATTCCATATTCTATCCAAACTTCTTATATATGCCCCCAAATCATTCCAACACATTTTCTACACACTAATTCATTACCCACAACCACAATCTACACTCAAACAACTTCATTATCTTAATATCATAAAATCACATTAATGCGACGTAATTCTCTACATCTTATTTTCATGCAAATCTTAACCCATACATGCTCCATTTACATTACAACGATCATGACGACGCAACTAACATGTTAAACAAAATAATTCCATCACCACCTCCTACACCTATAGGCCACGGCCACATGCCAAGTTTCAACTACATCCCATTTTCGTTTTACTTTCACTTCCAATACAAACTCCACAATAACCACAACTAAAATTCAACATAAAATTCAACATAATCACATTATACACTAATACATATACACGGCCACATGCTTGCACACACATTCACCATGCTAACTTCCATATTCTCATAATTTCTACTTATTTCCATATACCACAACACAACCAAACCTTCATAACATAAATAGAAGGGGTGAATTCTTACCTTCCTTTTCAAGTTTCTTCACTTCACCAATTCATCCAAACGACAAAACCAACGGGTTATCTTCCGAAATAATTGCACCACGTTGTAGAGGGACCTTGAATTGGTAGGAATATAGCAAGAGAATAATTTTAGAGGCAAGATTTTTGAGGGTGGATTTTTGGAGCATAGGGCCGAATGCCCCTCCTTTCTTTTCTCTTGTTTTTCTTGTTGTTCTTTCTTTCTTAATGAAAGATGAATACTCTTCTCTCTTATATATATCCATCCAACTTGCATGCATGTGAGGGGCACATGCCCCTCTCTAGATTTTTCTTCCATTTTCCTTTTATTTCTAAAAGATGACTTATTATTTTGTTGTCATCTTTCTTTTTTTTTTTTTTTTTTTTTTTTTTTTGTCACATGGCCATTAGGGCCCTTTTAGGAATATTCTTGAACCCTTATGTGAAATTCCCATTTTGCCCCTCGACTTTTCTCAATATTACCATTTTGCCCCAAGTCTTCCGCATTATTTTCATAACCCATTTTGCAAATTTCTCTTTCCGCCCTTAGCCTCTCCTAATATTTTCACACTACCACTGTCCATAAACATTTTTCATAACCTACTTACACATTAAAAATTTTTTGAAGATGGTCTCGCCCTTAACTTTCCGCGACGACCTTGAAATATCCAAACGTGCGAGTACGGGCTATAACATCCTCCCCCCTTTAGAACATTCGTCCTCGAATGTTCAACCGACCTTATAGGGCTTCGGATACTCCGGGAGGTGTCTATCTTCCCGCACACGTACTTAGGCTTGATCGAAGCACTTGTAAGGGTCTTCATTTTCCAACTCCTCCTGTCATTCTCCGACATCTCTTTACTAGGGCTGCTCGGGGTCTTAAATCGGATATAGGGCGAACCGAATCTTTGTCAGAATCAGAAGATCAAACGGACGTCAGACAGAGTCATATCCGGAATCGGAAGCACGAAAGTACAACAGACAGGATCATATTCCGACGATTATCTTGGGCAGACTCAAAATCGAAGCCAGACATGTAGAAGCATATCGGACAATTCCACAGTCAGGATCAGACGTATCAAACCATATTGGATAAATCCGTGGTCAGAGGCAGGCGTACCGGTACATATACCAGACAGATTTCCAGTCGAGGTCGGACGTACAGGCGTATATCGGACAGTTCCGTAATCAGAGGCAGACATACAGAGGTTTATCAGACAGATTCGTATCAGAGTCAGAGGTACAGAGATGTATCAAACCGATTTGTGATCAGAATTGAATATACAGGGGTACATCAGGTGGAAACATAGCTGGATTCAGAAGTACCGGGGTATAATAGGCAGAGTTTATCGAAGTTAGAGGCGCAGGAATATGGCATACGGAACTACGATCAGGGTCAAGCTACTTTTACTACTACCTTAGGGACCTACGAAAATTTTCCTTGTCGCGTTTTTACTTCTCGCTTGATTACAGACTTGCCTTTCTCACTCCTGCCCACTGATTTCCTACCTTGCCTGTCGGCTCCCTCGAAGGCCTCACTTGATCATATTTCTTATCCTTAATTCCTTCCAATACTTTAATTTCCTTACTCTCAATATCTTTACTCAAATGCTTTTCCAAATATCGTCATGCTAGAACTCTTCCAAGCACTATTTGTATCGCAATCGGAGTCGGTCCCGTCCGTAACATTTGTTTCTCACCTTTCACTTCATCCCTATGTTCCGTGTCATAATACCTTCCGTTAGTTGCAGCCTTTTGTCGTTAGGATTCGCCTTTCGACCAACGTAATCACCAAGGAAAAGTCCTACGCATACATATATATGTGCACTCATCACCATTCTACTTACAAGCATTTCCAATCGCCTTTCGAACTTACCCTAATTCCCAAGCAATATTGCGCTTTCTCCTTTTTTCCCATTTAATCTGCTCCAGTCTGCGCGACTTCTGTAAGAGTGCGTACCGCTTCACATACTTCCTTTTCCTTTAGGTCACCCCAAATTTCCATTTATTTCTTGCATCCTTCCCACTGCGGTCTTACCTCTATATTCACACCTGTCGCAACTCTCTTTTTTCCGTCCATATTCTTATCGCAACCCTACTATCATTTCCTTAAACTGGAGCTTGTCATAATTCATCCCGTATACTATAGTTATTCTTAGGTCTATCTAACTTCTCATTTATCCCCTTAAATTCCAAGTTTGCAAAATTTTCAATTACTTCCCAGGGGGGTCACCCATCCTAAAATTGCTCCTCCCCTGCGCACGCTTAACTTCGCAACTTCGGCGGATTCTAGTCCCTTAATGTCGGCATAATCACATCCATTTCCACACACGACCTTTATTACATAACACAAGGCTAATCGAGGCCTTACAGATCCCGAAACATGTTCATGACACGTCCTTTCTTGTACAATTACTATTTTACCCTTCTTAGGCTTCGGTAGTCACCTTTGCAAATTCTTATTACTCGGCATCTGTACGCCGCAAATACCCATAATACCGTACAAAATATACAGCTTCGTATTCCACGCTAGCCATTCAGGATCTTCTGTTTCGGGTAACGGGATAAATATATTCGAACTTACCGTGTGACCTCTCCCGTCACCACTTACCATTTTCCGCCGTACGCAAGGAATTTTTATTTCCTATGACTTGGCTCTATCGCACGATCTAAGACGTAAAGATGGTCAACAATTCCTAAATGCCCGTAGCCTCCCGTTTATAAATGTGGCGCGCTTCACACCATAAACGGGACTCTACCGGACACGGTCTCGTAGACATTCCGAGGACCTAACCGCTCGATACCACTTTTGTCACGACCCAACTCCGTAGGCCGCGACACGTGCCCTAGTTGGGCACTCGTACGTACCTTAACCTAAATTAACAAAATATTAAAGATAAACGAGATAATAATTTAACAAGGTCGAGTGGGCATGACGCACGAAGGCCGATAAGGCCGTCACAAAACATAGATAAACTCTAAACGTACGCAAATCTCACGAAACATATACAGAACCCACACCACATGTCTACAGACCTCTACAGAACAAAAACATAATCATATGACGGGACAGGGCCCCGCCGTACCCAGAATAAATACGTACATATGCAGCAGAAAATCTTATACCAAAATACGGGCTCCGGACAAAGGAGCACTTCAACAGCGAGTAGATAACCTAAGCAACGGCTCCACAAACCGGTCGTACGCACCGCGCGGCACGAAACGCAGCCCCCGAAGAAAGGGGTCGGTACGGAAAATGTCGAATATGTAAAGCGAGAAAATGTAATAGACAAAACTAAAATCGAACGAGAATGTGCGGAAAACGAACGAGATGCATAGCTAATCAAAAATGCGTACCGAAATCATACGTAATGCATGCGAAAACATATGCAAAAGCCGGCCCCGCTATGGGACTCGGTGAACGAGCGAGGCGCTCCCCTCGTCCCGCGCCAAAACACATCATACTTCAGAGTAGAGAATATCTCCGAAACAAATCATAACATACCAAGTGGCCACGTCACCTCACATAATCAGATATCAGAATATACGTACATGGCACATCATACACCGTAACCCATGTACGTGTAATACCTGCCCCCTCACACCGGGGCGCGGCGAACAATGCAGAGAAGTACGCTTGAGAACATATCCTGGCCCGGGCTCAGTGTGGGAAACATTGAGGCATCCACGAGTGGAGTAGTGAGAAACTAATGCAATCAAAATAATATATATATATATATCCAGAGACTCGATGAGGCGGATCAAATGACAAATCGATCAATGAAATCGGACGAGTCATAGTACGTACCTTTCGGACATCACGGAGATTATGTCAGGGCAGATCATTCGGAGTCAAAGTACGTATCAAAACGTTTCATAGGACTTAATAGAATATTTAAAATGATTTTTATTTAGTAGCTAAAACATTCCTTAAGGCCGCCCGAAGACAAATCGTAAATACAAAAGGGGAAAATCGGAAATAGTGGGCCCACCTCGGTCAATTGAGGTGGCGGACGTAAAGTACATATGTTCAACTTCATAATATCATTTACGAGGATTTTAAGGCAACCGGATTTTATTTACAAAAGTTGGGGAGGTTTAGATCACTTTCTAGTCATTCACAACCTAACTAATTCAATTCTACTGAAAGAAAAGGGCAGATTTTTGAATGCGGATTCCGAAGAGTGGAGTTGTCCCCGAGGTCCGAATTCAAACCTAGTACATCTAGGGCGTGCCAAAGAAAGAATAGGGGTAGCTTTACATACCTTTCTTGTCCTTTACGCTTGCCAAAACTCCAATCCCATTTCGTCAAAAATCTGCAAATGGTCATCTTTACCAGTTACTATTCATGCCAGCTGACATTTCAATCTTTGGTTTCTATCTGGCTACCGAAATTTCGGCAGCACTTCCCCTATAAACATGACACCCCCGAGATTCAACTCGGCTCAAAGTAGTCAACAACAACCCAACAACAACACCAAGAACATCAACAATCACTACAAACCACAACATGACATAACTAGTTTACTTTTCGACATAATGCGACAGTTTCCATTCCGACTTCACAATTTCAAATCAATATCAATATATCCATACCCACATACTAATTTAAAATCATTCAAACACAAGCCAAGAATATTTCAAACCTTACCTTCAATATTCGACAATTCCATATTCTATCCAAACTTCTTATATATGCCCCCAAATCATTCCAACACATTTTCTACACACTAATTCATTACCCACAACCACAATCTACACTCAAACAACTTCATTATCTTAATATCATAAAATCACATTAATGCGACGTAATTCTCTACATCTTATTTTCATGCAAATCTTAACCCATACATGCTCCATTTACATTACAACGATCATGACGACGCAACTAACATGTTAAACAAAATAATTCCATCACCACCTCCTACACCTATAGGCCACGGCCACATGCCAAGTTTCAACTACATCCCATTTTCGTTTTACTTTCACTTCCAATACAAACTCCACAATAACCACAACTAAAATTCAACATAAAATTCAACATAATCACATTATACACTAATACATATACACGGCCACATGCTTGCACACACATTCACCATGCTAACTTCCATATTCTCATAATTTCTACTTATTTCCATATACCACAACACAACCAAACCTTCATAACATAAATAGAAGGGGTGAATTCTTACCTTCCTTTTCAAGTTTCTTCACTTCACCAATTCATCCAAACGACAAAACCAACGGGTTATCTTCCGAAATAATTGCACCACGTTGTAGAGGGACCTTGAATTGGTAGGAATATAGCAAGAGAATAATTTTAGAGGCAAGATTTTTTAGGGTGGATTTTTGGAGCATAGGGCCGAATGCCCCTCCTTTCTTTTCTCTTGTTTTTCTTGTTGTTCTTTCTTTCTTAATGAAAGATGAATACTCTTCTCTCTTATATATATCCATCCAACTTGCATGCATGTGAGGGGCACATGCCCCTCTCTAGATTTTTCTTCCATTTTCCTTTTATTTCTAAAAGATGACTTATTATTTTGTTGTCATCTTTTTTTTTTTTTTTTTTTTTTTTTTTTGTCACATGGCCATTAGGGCCCCTTTTAGGAATATTCTTGAACCCTTATGTGAAATTCCCATTTTGCCCCTCGACTTTTCTCAATATTACCATTTTGCCCCAAGTCTTCCGCATTATTTTCATAACCCATTTTGCAAATTTCTCTTTCCGCCCTTAGCCTCTCCTAATATTTTCACACTACCACTGTCCATAAACATTTTTCATAACCTACTTACACATTAAAAAATTTTTGAAGATGGTCTCGCCCTTAACTTTCCGCGACGACCTTGAAATATCCAGTGTGAAGGAAGAATCATCAATTTATAGAAATACCAAACTTTTCCTCCAAGAAAGTTCTAGTCAAATATGGAAGAGATCTTTTCCACCTAGGAAACCATTTCCTCCAAGAAAGGAATTTTAATTATGATAGAAAATCAGGGCAAAACCCTAACAAATCTCCCCTTTTGGCTTGGATTTTCTTGACAAAACTTGATCTGCCTGCTTCATATATATAATCTTCATCACTGTTATGTGGCATGGTTAAAAATAGGTATGGTTTAAAATTGAAGCCCTATGCGTTAAAAGTAAGCATGTGTTAAAACTGGTTTTTATTTTTAAAGATGTAACAACCGGATTGTTGATAATATGGATGAAAACTTTGTCTCCACATCATGTAATACTTCAGATTTTTTATTTCTTTGATAAAAAATCTTGATTATCATCATATTGGTTGTTCTTGATTTGAACCTGCCGCCTTGAACCTGTTTTCAACCCGTTGAACCATTGGCTCTGATACCACTTGTTGAGATCGAAATAATCAAAGGCGTCATGCGAAACTTACAATTGTAAACCTTGAACGATGATAAATCAGACGATTAAGAAAACTCTACTAAAAGAAGCATAATATTTAATATGGTTTGGTCAAGTGACCTACATATTGGAAAACTAATATAAAAAGAAAAAAATTAAAACTATGAGAGAATAATCTCCCCCTAAATGAAATTGTTTTAATGACTACATTGTGGATGCTTTTCTCTATGTTTTGTGTGAAGAAAAAGATCCTCAATTTATAGAAATACAAAACTTTTCCTCCAAGAAAGTATTAGTCAAATATGGAAGAGATCTTTTCCACCTAGGAAACCTTTTCCTCCAAGAAATAAATATTAATTATGGTAGAAAATCAGAGCAAAACCCTAACAGGTCGCTGCCGGGTTGCTGTGTCGCTTTTGGGAGATTGGCGGTTTATATTGCAAAGAATCCATTCCAGAGGCTTAGTTGGCGTGGGGATTTTCAATTTCCTTGTCTGAGGTCTCATTTTTTGGAGACCATCAACTTTCTTTAAATGTGGTTTGCTTCTTCTAATTTAACTATGAAAGTTGGGTTTATTTTCTTGTAATTTTTTGAAGTATCTGTTTCAGTGGTTAAATGACCTTTTCTAGAAAGTTTGTTTCAGTAGTCTAATGTCACTTTAGTTTTGTGCGTTAATGACGTTCTTGATACAGGGGGTAAATATTATATCAAGTGTTAGCAAGTTATTAGCTGAACGTTTGTACATGTCAAATTATTTTTCTGATTTTTACATACATTTATGCCATCCATAACATAAAAAAGTAGAAGGTACATTTCCCTACAACATATAAAAGAGAGTATCACTATGTGCATTTGAATAAAAAGGAATCAAAGCCGATGTCTGAAATTGAAAAGGAGTGATTTGCTAGTTGAAGAACATCGCTATATCAATCGTACCAATGAATAATGTTTTCGCCAATATTATATTAATGGAAGAATGTTACACGATCTAAATTTATTCCTTTAGTTATTGTTTTACTGTTTTTTCAAAAATTTATCTGCCTTCTACGAGGAAAGATTGAAAAAGGTGTATTATCTTTTGTATAATCATTGGAAGAAATTGACAAATAGTCACTTTTCAGAACGTTAATTGAAATGCAACCATCCTTTTAGCATTATCCAAATTTCAATCGTTTTTAATAACATTTGAACAAATGTATTCTTAAGGTTTTTGAAGATTTAGGTTGAATCTAGCAATTGAAAATTATTATAATTGATATTAGAAGGTTGCATATCAAATTTGGAGTCACTTAGAGTTGATTTGGATTGATTTTGAAGCAACAACGCATTGGTGAATTTATACACAAGTTATGGTGGTCCTTAGGATGTGGCCAAAAATCCTAATGGATTGCCAGAATTTTAAAGACTCAACAACAAGACAAAGTTGCAACATTCAATTTTAGGATAGAAAAAAACAATGATAAATTCCCTTGTCAAATGATTTTCACTAGGTAACAATAACGAAGTAAGCCTGTCAAGTAGGCAAGGCTGGGCCATTTAAACGTGAGTCATACGGGGCCGCCTCCCTGGGCCGAGTCAGGCCGTCGTTAAGGGGCCGAGCTTGAGAAGGGAAAAGGGTGTCGGCCCAACCCCTACCCGGATAGGGGGTACACCGCAGGCTAACCGGGCCAGGTTTTAGTTAGTGGGTCGGGCCGGATTTTATAATTATTTTTTTAAAAAAAAGTTCTAATACTAAAATTGACATTTACATTTACTACTAATAATAAAATTAACATTTACATCTAATGATAGAATTGCTAAACTAAAAAAAAGTTTAGTCGTTGTCAAATTCAAAAAGCTAACCGTTGTAAATCGAGAAAAGGCCCAAAATCATACATTATCTTTGTCCTAAGACTCAAAATAGTACGTGTTCTTTCACATGGAGCACTAATAGTCCTACTTCTTTGATAAAGTGGTGCACTTTTAGTCATAACCCTAAACACCATTAGTTTTTTAACAGACTTCTTCCCACATGAGTGGCACACGATCTCTTTAGTTCCAAACAAATTTCTACGACATATTTGAGACGTTCTCTTCCTTCTCTACCCAATTTCTTCTCCCAAATTTGTTAACCCTACTTTACAAATTTGTGAGATCAAGTGGGAAATCAGCTGAATCAAATTGATTTTATTAAGAAAGACAAGAAAATGCAATATTGTACGTAAACTTTTAACAATAGAGTATTGAAGAAAGTTTTTGAGTTCATTTACATGGATGTGGAAGATCTTTTCAATTGGGAGTTCCTTGATTCCAACATTTATTTTGTGCAGTCACAGAATTTATTTTCCCTGAATGTTTGAAAACCAAGTTGGAGACGTTTTAGAAATTTGAGATTTTGCCGAGGTAGTGTTAATGAAGATTCAAGGAATACACATTGCTGTTTTCTTGATTTCTCTCATTTTTTCTGTAGTTCGGTGTCAATAAATTTACCATTACTACCACAAGAATGAAACTTCTCAGCAGAATCATTTTTGTAGTTTCGTGTCGACAAATTTGTCACTTCCACATCCTCTTAAAAGTCACATGATTAACTATTTTCTCTTCTATAGCATGTCGAATCTATAATATTATTATGATTATGTTTTCTATTATTAGCTTGATCTCCTTTTAGCTTTTGAAATTTCAGCACATCATTATTCGTTGCTTAGTTACAATTAATTAGTAGGAGGGATAGCGTAATTTGCATTAAACTTGCTTAGGTGACACACACGTGGGAGAGATCTGTTACCAAAGTAACAACATTTATGACTAAAAGTGCACGACTTTGTTAAAGAAGTAGGACTATTAGTGCTCTATGTGAAAGAATATTTACTATTTTGAGTCTTAGGACAAAGATAGTGTATGATTTTGGGACTTTTCTCACCATGGGAAAGAAGTTTGAGTTGAGAACTGTGAGAAGCATAGGTTACCTCTATATTACTATATTATATAAGAGCAAATGTGAGGACTTTTGTAGTCCTCACAATAATTTCCCAATTTTTTAAAAACTTTTTAATTAATTACTTTTATGTCCTAATTTTATTTATTTAAGTCAATTTTTTTTGTTTTTTGTTTTTAAAGTCTACTTTTCAAAAGCTATCGAACCAGGGACTTTGTATCCTCACAATAATTTTCAAATTTTTTAAAACTTTTTAATTAATTACTTTTAGGTCCTAATCTTATTTATTTAAGTCAATTTTTTTGTTTTGTTTTTAAAGTCTACTTTTCAAAAGCTATCGAACCTTCCACCTCATTTTTCACGTTCTTTGATTTTACGATTGGTGCTCGATATCCGCATTTGAGCCCAATTCAATCCAAATAAACCGCATCGCGCCTATTCGGGGGGAGCGCTTCCTCCAAAGATTTTTTTCCATATCCATGTTCGAACCCCTAATCCCCGATTAAGAGAGAGCACTCCATCGCACAAGTTAAATTATGTATTTGTCTTAAAAGTTCATTAACTCGTATAGATTATTTATTTAGAACTAAATAACCGAAAAATTAGGATACATAAGTTATAATGTCAAATTCGGTTTCAAATTTGATTTGAATTAAATAATTTCATCAAAATGGAAGTTAAAATATTAATGGAGTGGAATGAAAATTTTGCTTTCATATAACTACCCACTGTGGGACTACAATGGGTATATGGTTGTTGTTGTTGACCACTTGTACTAACACAAATTATGTTTCTTTAGTTAAAATATCTACTTTTTATATCTTGAGTTTGGGCTTAAGATCGGCCTCACATAACTAGTATATATATATATATATATATATATATATATATATATATATATATATATATATATATATATATATATATATATCACAAATTCACAATTTTTATAGTTAAAATCAAAGATGAACTTTTTGACTCCCCAAATAACAAAGGTTTCAATTTTTTAGGGAGGAAGGAAGAACCTGAAAACCCCATATTAATTAAAACTGGAATTTTTCTATATTAATTTTTTTGTACCCATTAAAATGACATGACCAAATTTCAAAGTTTACACATTTGAACAGTACATCAAAAGTAAGAAAGAAGTTACAGTTGGGAACTGGTGAGAAACATAGGTCACCTCTCTCTCTCTCTCTCTCTCTCTCTCTCTCTCTCTCTCTCTCTCTCTCTATATATATATATATATATATATATATATATATATATATATCACAAATTCAAAAAATTTATAGTTAAAATTGATCGAAGAAACATTTTTTAACTCTCCAAATAACAAAGTCACGCGATTTTTAAAGAAGGAAGAAAGAACCCCAAAACCCCATATTTATTAAAAATGGAATTTTATATATGAATCTTTTTGTGCTTATTAAAATTACATACGTGTCCAAGTTTCAAGTTTACACATTTGACCAGTACATCAAAAGTAGGAAAAAAGTTTCAGTTGAGAACTGTAAGAAACATAGGTCAACTCTCTATATATCACAAATTCACAACTATTATTGTTAAAATTGATAGTTTATATTTGAACTTTTTAGCAGGGGTGGGCGTTCGGTTTTTCGGTTCGGTTTTTTCAAAGTTCGGTTCGGTTTTTCGGTTTCGGTTTTTTGAAAGTGGATACCGAACACCGCACCGAATTAGTTCGGTTCGGTTTCGGTTTTTTGAAGTTCGGTTCGGTTCGGTTTCGATTTTTTAATTCGGTTTTTTTTAGCAATTACACATCTCTCCATTTATTTCCATTTCCTTCTTGATTGCTTCGAGTTACAGAGTTTTACGCTAGACTAAATGTTTGAAGGTTTGATGACTTTAGAATCCAACCATAGTGATCATCCACACATACAAGATAATACTATACAAAATATAATGTATTATATAACGTATAATAAAATCATACGACGTATATAAAATTTTATATAGTGTATAATCAAATTATGTGAGTTATATCTAATTTATTATAATAGGTGAAATAAATTATATGAATATTATTCTATGTATAACATTTTTATTATACTATATATAATAAAAATCAACACTAAAATTATTAGTATACTTGTATTCAATATCCGTAGTGTTAAATGAAAACCGAGATTTTATTTTTTATGGAACAATGAAAGAAGTTGAGAATAAGGAGGAAGTAGAAAAGGTAAGAAAAAAACGCTGGAAAAAATCTTTAATAAGGAGGAAGTATGAAATTGTATAAAAACGAGTTATACTATGAACAACAAATAGGTATTGGAGTTATTCACGTCGAAGGGTTTATATATATAGCAATTTGATTTACTATAAAACATTTAACTTGTCATGTAATGTTTAATAACATTTAGTTACTAAGAGTATGTAAATATTATAATATTATCGTCTACTTATGTTTTTTTCCCAAAAAAAAAATTGTATTCATGTAGTAAATTTTCAAAAAAAAAAAAAAAAAATTCGGTTTAACCGAAAAACCGGTGAACCGGAACCGAACACCGAACCGAACACCGAAATTTTTATTAAAAAAAACCGAAAACCGAACCGAAATACCGAAAAACCGAAACCGAAAAACCGAATTAATTCGGTTCGGTCCGGTTTTTCGGTTTTCGGTGTTTATGCCCACCCCTACTTTTTAGTGTGTGTGTGTGTATATATATATATATATATATATATCACAAATGTTGAAAGTCAATATAGGGTTTCCAAAGCTCTCACAAGAAGCACAATTCATAATATGTTGAAAACTAGTCATGAAACCTAATATTCTACTATTTATACTAAGGGCTAAAAGTAGTAAAGAAAGACCTAATTGCCCTTCATTAAAGTTACAAGCAAATTAAAATGGTAGAAAACTTAATATATTAAATATCTTCAATTCTTCCATGTTGGAGCCTTCCATAGGTTCCATCTTCATCCATAAAGCTTGCAATGTTTGACGGTCCCTAGCTTGGGTCCTTGTGAAATGCCTTCTTGAAGTAGTGTAACTTTGATCCCATCACTCTCCCCTTCTTTAAAAGAATTCGTCCTCGAATTTTCCACATCTACATCAACAAGAGATAAATCACTAACATTGAAAGCATTATGGACAAAATACTCACTTGGTAGGTCCACTTTGTAAGCATTATCTCCAATCTTTTCAAGCACTTGAAAGGGTCCGTCTCCTCCTGGCATAAGCTTGTTCTTCCTTTTGTTTGGAAATCTTTCCTTCCTAAAAAGAACCCATACCCAGTCACCGGGTGCAAAGGTGACTCTTTTTCGTCCCTTGTTGGCTCTTTTGGTTGCATCTTTGTTGGCCTTCTCAATTTGCATTCTTACCTTTATATGGATGCTCTTCATAGCTTTTTCCTTAGCTTTTGCATCTATACTCACAATAACATCTTTAGGTAAAGAAGTTAAATCTAATGGAGTCAAGGGATTAAAGCCATAAACACACTCAAAAGGGGTTTTACCAATAGATCTATGAATAGTTCCATTATATGCAAACTCAATTAATGGCAAATTGATCCTCCCAAGTAGTTAACTTCCCTTTAATAATAGCTCTAAGCATGTTACCTAAGGTTCTATTAACCACCTCGGATTGACCATCTGTTTGAGGATGACAAGAAGTTGAAAATAGCAACTTGGTTCCCAAATTTCCCACAAACACCTCCAAAAATGGCTAAGAAATTTTGAATCCCTATCTCAAACAATTGTTTGGGGAACACCATGCAATTTCATCACATTATGAACAAATAAAGTAGCAACATGAGATGCATCATCACTTTTATGACAAGCAATTAAGTGAGCCATTTTAGAAAATCTATCCACAACAACAAAGATGCTATCCCTACCATTTCTAGTTCTAGGGAGGCCAACAACAAAATTCATGGAAATATCTAGCCAAGGGCCGCTTGGAATAGGCAAGAGGGTATACAAGCCATGGGGTTGGGTACAAGATTTTTCATGCTTACAATCCAAACACCTAGCACAAATTTTTTTCATATCTCTTATCATCTTAGGCCAAAAGAAATGTTCACTAAGAATAGCTAAGGTTTTTGACACTCCAAAATGACCCACCAAGCCTCCATTGTGAGCCTCTTTCACAAATTTTTTTCGCATCTCTTATCATCTTAGGCCAATAGAAATCTTCACTAAGAATAGCTAAGGTTTTTAACAATCCAAAATGACCCATCAAGCCTCCATTGTGAGCCTCTTTCACCAACAACTCTCTCCATAAAGACATAGGTACACAACGTTTTCCATTCCTAAACAAATAACCCTCCTTCAACTCAAACCTAGGAGTTCTAGCTTCATTACCCTCCTTAACAACTTTCAAACACCCACTCAAGCTTACTTGACACTCTCCAAAGACTTTCCCAAAATCAACATCACTAGGATATAACTCCTTCAAACTCTCAAAACCCATCAATCTAGAAGTCAAAGTATTCATCAATGCATATCTTCTAGATAAAGCATCCACCACAATGTTCTCTTTGCCTTTCTTATAATTAATCACATAAGGAAACGACTCAATAAATTCTATCCACTTGGCATGCCTCTTATGAAGCTTATTTTGGACTCTAATATGCTTCACAGCCTCATGATCGGTTCTAATCACAAACTCCTTATCCCACAAATAATATTGCCAATTTGCTAAAGCTCTCACTAAAGCATAAAGTTCTTTATCATAGGTAGAATAGTGAAATGGAGCTCCTCTTAACTTCTCACTAAAGTAAACTATGGGTTCACCTTCTTGCATCAAGACCGCACCAATGCCTACTCCACTAGCATCACACTCAATTTCAAACATCTTCTCAAAGTTAGGAAGTTGAAGTAAAGGAGTGGAACTAAGTTTCTCCTTTAAGATCCTAAAGGCTTCCTCTGGTTTCTTACCCCAAACGAATGGCTTATCCTTTTTAATGACCTCGGTTAGAGGAGCGGCTAGAGAACTAAAACCCATCCAAACCTCCTATAAAAAGTTGCCAACCTTTGAAAGCTTCTAACATCGCTAATGGACTTAGGGGTTTGACAACTCCTAATAGCCTCTACCTTCCATCATCCACCTCAACTCCTCTTGAGCTTACAATAAAGCCAAGGAAAACAACACGGTTCACACAAAAAGAACACTTTTTTAAATTCACATACAACTTTTCATTTCTCAACACATCAAATATGAACTTCAAACATTTTACATAATCATCCAAGCACTTACTATACACCAAAATATCATCAAAATAAACCACAACAAAATAATTGATAAACGGTTTAAGTACATGGTTCATTAATCGCATAAAAGTGCTTGGTGCATTGGTTAGCCCAAAAGGCATTACCATCCACTCATATAAGCCAAATTTAGTTTTGAAAGCGGTTTTCTATTCATCTTTGGGTTTCATTCGGATTTGATGGTATCCACTTCTCAAATCAATTTTAGAGAACAATGTAGAACCACACAATTCATCTATCATATCATCAAGTCTAAGAATGGGATGTCGATATTTTACTGTAATTCAATTAATGGCACGACAATCCACACACATCCTCCACGTCCTATCCTTCTTAGGTAGTAGAATCACGGGTACCACACATGGACTTAAACTTTCTCTTACCAATCCTTTACCCAAAAGTTCCTCCACTTGTCTTTGTAATTCTTTGGTATCTTGAGGGTTGATCCTATAAGCAGCTTTGTTGGGTAGTTGAGAACCCGGATCAAAGTCAATTTGATGCTTTATTCCTCTCAAAGGAGGCAATCCACTTGGCATTTCTTCCGGAAATAGATCTTCATAACCTTGCAACAAAGAAGAAACAACACTTGGCAAAGGCAAAGAGGTTAGTTCATTATTAGAAAACAAATAATAACCTTGAGGTTTAATAAGTATGACTTGAGTATCATCCTCAATGTTTAGCTCTTCTATGCTCTCTTGATTTTGCAAAATCATGCACATATTCTCTCTTCCTTTGATCTTTTGTTTTTGTTGCTCACCTCTCTTTTCTTGTGATAACCCATTCTTGTTTGATCTCTCAATATCTCCTTTTTTCTCTCTTAAGTTACCACTTTTCACTTCCTTACTTCTCTCTTTCTTTTCTCTCTCAAGTTTTTCTTTCAACTCTCCCATTTTTTTATATTCCCCACCCACTTGAAAAGGAGAAAGAGGGTTAAGAATGTGCTTTTTACCATCCTTAACAAATGCATATTTGTTGGACCTTCCATCATGTTTAGCCCCTACATCATATTCCCATGGCCTTCCCAATAATAGGTGGCAAGCTTGCATTGGTACAACATCACAAAGCACTTCATCATGATAACTTCCAATCTTGAATTTTACCAACACTCTGTTGGTCGCCTTGAGTTCACCACATTCATTGAGCCATTGCAACCTATAAGGTTTTGGATGCCTTCTAGTTGGAAGTTTCAATTGTTCCATGATAGATACGCTAGCAACATTTGCACGACTCCCACTATCAATGATAAAGAAACATAATTGTTCTTGAACTCTACACCAACTATGAAACAAGTTCTCCCTTTGATCAAGATCTTCCCTAGCTTTAGCACTCATACTTCTCCTTACAACAGGAGCAAGTTTTCCATCATCATTAATTTCTTCTCCATCCCCTTCACCGGTAAACTCATCACTACAATCATCCTCTTCATGGTCATCCCTAGATTCATCTTCCGTTTGATAACCACCATCATTCAATACAATGATTGTTCTTCTATTAGGACATTCATTTGCTTTATGCCCATGTCCTTGAAATTTAAAACACTTTATTTTAGATGGAGTTTCAAGTTTAGCTTTGTTACCTCCATCCTTGTAGTCCACCTTTGATTTGCCTTTGTCAAAATTGGACTTGAAGTCTTTCTTTGAACTTTTGGATTTGTCCCAAGTAGAAGATGATTTCCGAACTTCCTTAATTTTAGCCCATGATGAAAAAGATTGAGTCTTTGACTTGTTCTCCTTTTGATGTCCCTCCACCTTGAGTGTCATTTTATAAGCATAGCAAAATGATGCAAATCTAATGGTTGCCTTATCTCCTTATTTAAACCCGCAATAAATCTTGCCACAATACTCACCTCTCCATCATCAACATTAGCTCGAAGCCTAGTATGCTCTAACTCCTCATAATACTTTTCCACACTCTTGCCTTCTTGTTCAAGATTGTAAAGCTTTTCTTTCATACGTTTTTTCATATCACCCCAACTTGTAACAAAATTTCTATTCACCAAAGCATCTCTTTCAATTTTCTCCCACCATGTAGAAGCAAAACCCTCGAGATGACTTATCGCATAATTCATTTTTTTTTAACATCACTCACATTGTTGAGAGTAAATTGCCTCTCAAGCTTCACTATCCAATCAAGGTATTCATTCGGGTCACTATTTCCTTTGAAGAATGGAAGTGTAACCTTGATGTTGTTGAATCCTCGATATTCATCATCATTCATTCTATTGTATTCCCTACCATCAACCGGTTGCCAACCTCCATTTCCTCCTTTTCTTTCTCTTTCACCTAACCTTTCTTGTTGAGCTTGATTTTCTACCCCATAGTCATAATTATCACCATCAAAAGAATCATGCTCTTCAAGGTTTTGTAGTTGAAGTTGGGCTCTCACTTGAGGTCTAGTGGCATGTTGTGGAAGAGATATAAATGGCCTAATATGGGCAAAGAGATAAAAGGACTTGGTGGGAGATTATGGAATTTTCTAAAGAAATGGTTCTTTAGCAAGTACAGGAAAGTGAAGATGAGGATGCAGTATGAGAATTCCATAGTGATGCAGATACAATCAAAGAAAGACTTTTACAGTAACTATAAACAACTAAAAGTTCTCAACTTTGCTCACTGGATTCCCTTCTTGAATGGGTTTTTAGCCAAAATTGTCCCTTATCTATGGGAATAGGTCTATTTTGATCCATCAAATTTAATCCTGAGCATCTTTAGTTCCTTAAGTTTGGTAAAGTGGATCATCTTTGGTCCAACTAACGCAATGGACTTAAAAACTAACAGTGACTACTAGAAAATACTACTAAAAACACGGCACAATTCGAACGAAAAAGAATGACCGAGCTCTTCGATTTTATTTAAGAAAAAATTTAAAAAAAAAATTGGGATCAAACAGACCGAGTCGGTTGGTTTTCAATCGATTTGAAAGTAGGTTGATTTTTCTTTGGTCGTTTTTTGCAGTCACCGTTAGTTTTTAAGTTCATTGTTGCTCCCAAACGCACACGCAAGTATACGTGGTCGTACAAGTAATATAGACTGTTAAGTCCAAATATCGATCCCACAGAGACTTAGATTCTACTGTTAAACTAATTCAAATTCGGATGAAACTATTCAAGAAAGTGAAAATCAAGATGTTTGTTGAACTAAACTACAATCGAAAAGTAAACAATTTGTGATGGGTGTTTGTTGTGCGAATCGGGAATATCTTGACAAAGATTGTACGAATTATCGGATGAGAAAAAGATCTAGGGTCATGGCTTTCGACAATCCGGTTGATCTTCGACAATTTCACCTATCTTATTTCGGGTTACTAGTTGACGGGTTAATTATGCTTTATGATATTCTCTCGAACTACTCACAAGCCTGTAGATGTTACTGTAACGCCTATATCTCTATGGTCATTAGAGGTAACAAGAACACATTTATTTCTCCGTATTCAACTAAGTAGGGCTAAAGGGTATATCTCTATCCTCAGTAGCAAAACGATTAAATCGAACAAACTCTATTTATTCTTATTACGTACGTGAATTCCCTTTCTCAAGTTCAATTCACGCACCACAGATAGTGTCTAACTATTGGCCAGATAATCAAACAATTAAGATCAAGAATAAATAAGCAACCCAAAATATGGAAAATCAATAGGTAATACTTGTCATCAAATCAACTTTCAAGTCTTTCGCCACAACCCTAGAAGTAAGAAGTTTAGCTACTCATGATTCGTTCATAGACAAAAGAATTCATGAATAACCTAGGGTTGAAAAATATGAAAAATAAAAGAAACCTAGAGAGAGAAAAAGAGAACGGTGGCTTACAAATCCTTGAATAAATCCCAGCCCCCCGTTCTCAGCAAAATAAAACGTCTATATATAGTCTAGGGTAAAAATACAAAATAAGGAAACCAAATCCTAGTCGAATCGGGAGAACCGCGTAGAGTTCCGCTTTCCTTCCGCATCGCGGAAGGATCGCGCAAGATACGGGGTTCTTTTTTTCTTCCGCGATGCGGAAGGATCGCGAGGCTCTGATGCCTGGTCTTGTGTCCGCTTTCTTCACGCGATGCGGATGGAAAGCGGGCCTTCAGTTCAGTTCCTTTCTCTTTTTGTTCATCGATCTTCAACTCGTCACCTTGTCTACTCGTCATATGCTTCCAAATCCCTCACTTTAAGCACCGTTTTCCAGCATTTGTCATCTTCGTACCTATGCACATGGAATACGACGACATAAGTTCAAATACGACGATTGCGTCACGAATTAAGCGATAAAAGTCATAAGAGTAGGATGTAAAATGACGCAAAACACGATATTTGTGCCAAATATCATTCATTATGTTAGTTGGACCAAAAATTCAACTGAATTAGGCATTAGTCCCTTAAGTTTGCTAAAGTGGAGCACCTTTGGTCCAACTAACGTAATGAACTTAAAAACTAACGGTGACTACTAGAAATACTAGTACTAAAAACACAGCACAAGTCGAACGAAAATGAACGACCGAGCTCTTCGATTTTATTTAAGAAAAAATTTTAAAAAAATTGGGATCAAACATCGAGTCGAAAAAAATTGGGATCAACCAGACCGAGTCGGTCTGTTTTCAATCGATTTGAAAATAGGTCGATTTTTTCTCGTATTTTTTTGTAGTCACCGTTAGTTTTTAAGTTCATTAGGTTAGTGGAACAAAAATTTAACTCAATTAGGCCAAAGTTAGGCGGGTGATTTATAGACTGCAAGGTCTTAGATTATAGTATGCTGTGTAGCTATCAGCATCGTTCGACTATATCTATCTTTGGACTGCAACGAGAGCCACTTATCTATAAACAATTGTCATTCATGATAATTTATTGTTGAATTTGGCTTCTATGCGCTGGCAGTGTATTGTTTTTTTTTTTTTTTTACACTATCAAGTCATGGTGATCTAAAAATAGATAACTCTATTATAAGCCTAATTTAGTAGTTCGGGAAAACGTAGAGTAATCATCCGCTATAACAAGTTAAAGTATACCATTGACATACAAATTATTTACACTAACACGTATATAATAAGCTAAATCCTTTACTAATTATGCTTGTCCCCAGTGGTCCCGAAACAATCTTACTCATTCAATAGAAATGAGTGAAATTTGGCCTTTGTCTTGTACTTTCAGATTTTTTTGCATTTGCACCCTTAATGAGTGTATAGTCTTTTGTGATTTGTACCTTATTCTATTATATTCGCAGCCTAATCTCTTTTATTGCTTGCAAATCAAAGTAATCTATTTCGGTTTAAAATTTAAATACTCTAGAAATATTGAATAGGTTTAAATAGTACTCTTAAAATCGGTTAACTGGTACAAATCCTACAAACTTTATGGGAACGGCACTTATTCTTTTTGACCCATTATTTTAACTGGTTTACTTAATTCTTACAAAAACCCAGTTGACCAATTGGTGAAGTGATTTTCTTTATCTCTGTATGTAACCACTCACGTAGACGATTCTTCAATATATTGTTCATTCTCAACCAAAATGTATTCTGTGCATCTTGGTTATAACAGTTCAATGCCAAATGCATTTTTAGAAAGGGTGAAAATTTTCACCCCCAACTATGCTTTAAAAATCAAATTCCCCCCCTCAACTTTGAACAATAGAAATTCTTCCCCTTTTATCCTACTTGATTTTTTAAATGCCTATTTTACCCTTACATTATAACTTTTGTCTTATTTTTTACTTCTTTAAAATCATGAAATCAAAATATTGGGAAATATTATACGATATTTCCTTCCTTATTTATTCCCTTATTTCTTAGTATATTTTGTATAGAATATTTACCTTGTGTAGGGGTCCTATAGCTGTAGTTTCCATGTAAGGAATTGGATCCTAATTAAGATTAATTGGTTTCTTCTTGTATATAAACTTTCAACGTGAATGAAATGGGGCAGACTTGAACCTCAATATTTCTTGTAGTTTTTCACAAAACTTTAATATTTATTTATACAAGTGAAAAATAGAGGCAAATTTTAAAAATAAGTTATTTATACTGTAAATGAATTTTATTATAATTGAAGAAATATTCCATTAGTGACAACCAAAACTTGTTTATTTATATGAACGATGGAGAATAAGAAAGAAGTGAAAAACTTAAATATTCACACATGCATGTAGATACATATATACATACTTACTGTATATGATACTAATAATCATAAAAAATAGCATTAGATTTTGTTACCAATTCATAACAGTATTATTATACTTATAATGTTAATGAACTTAAATAAGAATTTATAAATACCAAGATTAAAAAAAGAAATATCATATATAATATAAAAATGTATTACATAAATTGAGGATTGAAAAAAGCAAGGGTGAAATAGTCATTGCATTGAATAAAGGGGGGAGAATGTCTATTGTTCAAGTTTGAGGGGGGAGTTTGATTTTTAAAGCAAAGTTGGGGGGTAAAAATCATTTTCACCCTTTTTAGAAAAAATATGCATAAGAAAGGTCAATTGCTCCTTTACGTTACCAAAAAAAGAGCCAAATTTCGGATGACTAGTCATCAAGAAGTTGGCAAAATGTCTACAATTAAAAACTAGTATTTGACATGTCAAGTTCCAAATTCGAATTGGTTCTTCATCCAGGTTAAGAGACCATTGTGTTCGCACCGGCTCTATTGTTAAATAACAATAAAGCAGGACATTTGCACCCACATATATATTTGAATTTGTGGGTAAAGAGCTTGCTTATTGATTGGCTCGCAAGTAAATTCATGGACTCCGTTGGATTATTACTTCTGAGTAAGGGTATGAAAATGGTCCTAATAAGACAATTCAATCAACCTTTTGTTTGAAAGAACTAGTCGTGTTCCATCTTCTCAAGAACTATGGAATTTCGAAAAGTTCATTTACTTATTACATATCTTCACAACTTTATTAAATTTCCCGGGGGAAAAAAAGAACTCACAAGGTCAAGTTTTCCAATTTAAGGAATGATAAGCTTTCTAACTTTATGAATTGGCCATTTGCACACAGGGCACACCCTACTTTCAGCATGCACGATCCTGCAGGAAATTGCTCTTCTAAGTAAGCGTTTAAACATAAAACATGTGATATTTGAATAAGTGGTATTTGGAAGAAAAAAAGTTGAAGAAGGGTATTTGGAAGTTGAAGTTGTGTTTGGACATGCATTGAACTTGAAAAAAAGTATAGAAGTTTAGTTAGGAAAAAATTCAAAAATCAGTCTAATATATAACCAAATGTTGTTTTGAAAAGAAAAAAAAAAAAAAAAAAAAAAAAAAGGAAAAAATTCATGTCCAAACGGCCCCTTAAGAATCTTCATAACTTTTCTTTTCCTTGTGAAAAAGAATTGAGACTTTGTGAAAATAATTATTTACCTATGAGCACATTCTTGGCAAGTTGCACAATGACCACAAGGAACAAAAAAACAGTTTCTTGGATTGTCATAGCAGATAACACATATTTTCTCATCATATAAATCCTTTGAAGAGCTTGATCTACCTGAAATTGCCTGTTCTTTACATGTTCCATAAATCGATCTTACTTCCTTCTGAGGCAACATTGGATCGGTCTCGGTTACTTCTCTTGATACTGGCCTTTCTTCTGCATAACTCTCGTCACCACAAGCCCCAAAAGATTTCAGTATAAGGAAAATGATTATTACTGACATTCCTGTTGTACAGTAAAATTAGGTAAGGCCAACATTTTTAGTACTAGTCGGATACTTGATCTTTCTATCTTTCAATATAAGTATAGAACATAATGGTAATTATCTTGAGACTTTAATTGCCTGAGAGATTACCTAAAACTCCAAGATAAAAGACAAAACGGATGATGCAAGATATCTCAACGTACGACGTTCCAGATAGGTCTTGCTGCAGTGGACACATCGATCGTTAAGCAAATTTCACTAAACTATGCTGACATTCTTCATTTTTCAATAAAATGCATGGACTTACTGTATCAGGTGTTGCCCGAACGACATATTGGTTAGTAGGGTATGCAAGATTTAGGCGACTGGGTCCAGTTCTTGTCGAACACATGCTCTTTGCTTTCTTTACGTCGTAGTACATTGTTGATGAAATGTTCACATCAACAAGAGAATTATCAAAATGATGAAAATCCCATATTAGAAGAGGAAAAAAATGGCAAGTTAGTAGGTGTAAGTAATGAATATGGCTGTTTCATCTTTCCTTTTTTTTTTGTGCAACAAATTGTTATATGTAAGAAAGGCAGGTATTATGAATGTTAGGTATGTAGTAGCTTTTTCAGAATTCTTGTTGAGAGCTACAGTTTACATTTATATATTTAAAGGACATGGTCAACTCTCATACAAATATTCTAATTACGCAATTTTGTTTACTGTTGTATTTCCTCGCTCGAAATTGATTCCAAAATCTTAAGTGGTTGTTTGGTTTGTGAACAAGTTATCCCGAGATTACTATGTGGAGAATATAATAACACGAATTAAACAATGATGAGATTATTTAGTGGATATACCTTTTTTTGGTATGAGCCGAGGGTTTATGGGAAACAACTTCTCTACCTCTCAAGGTAGGGGTAAGGCCTACGTACACTCTACCCTCTCCAGACCCACTCATGGGACTTCACTGGGTATGCTGTTGTACCTTTTTTTCGGTAAATGTTTGGTTCATTGCATTCAAAATGGGACATAAAAGGTAACAATAATTTGCAGTCCAGTTCATTTCAAGCGCTAAGCAATCTTGGGCATCACTACTTATTAGTACTTAGGAACCCAAATGCAAAAGTAAGGTTTCTTGATCATCCATTTGCTTTTCCGAGAAATACAAGTTGACTTGCAAGCAATTCATGGACAGGGAGAGGACAAAAGATCCCTTTTATCTTGAATCTAATATGTGCCCTGGGTGTAAATTCAAAGGATTCTTGTAAATTTTTGTGTGTTGGCAAAAATATGTCCTGCCCAAAGGCCAAAGATAAGCAAGGGCCACCAAATTTAAGTTGTATGAATATACTCAAAATAAGATATACACAAATTTTTCAAACAGACATGAGGCTTGTTTCAGATATTGGTTTTAGACCCCATTTTCTGTTGAGCTGACCCTAACAACATCCTCAGAGCAGCATGAAGCAAAATTGAGCAAACTTTCCAACTTGAAGAAGCCAAGAATGCAGTCCTATTCCTATTCCCAAGCATATGTGAAAGTAGTCATTGTATTGTATCTTCGAAGAACGAATCCGCTATTTCCAAAGGAGAAGACAATGTGGAGGCACATTTGAACTGTTATAGAAAAATCATACAGTGTCACATCAGATTACTGAACTATGAAGGTGATTACGATAAAATCACCAATTATCAAACACTGACTGATACCTTATGCAGCTTGTACTTGTCCCTCACAGCTGCCAAAGTACTTCCCTTTCTACTTAATTGCAAGTCATGTACGATAAGAACACATTCCTTTAAATCTGCTGCTCTATATCTTGAGCAACTTTTAAGGGCCAGATTCTGTAAAATGGATAGAGTTAATTTAGCACTTCTATATATCAATGAGCTAAACATAGTAAACATTGAATCAAAATCCTCACCCAAGGATGTGACTTTGGCTGTAATGTGAACCTTGAAAGGAATATCACAGCAGCAGCTACCAAAGAAGGCAAGAATTTCACGCAGTTGTAATCCAATAAACTTAACTCTACGAGGTAGTAGCCTAGAAACTCCAACTGCAAATTGGCTTTCTGTAAAGAGCAGGAAAAATAAAATAAGCAAACATTTAACAGAAACAAAGTTGAATTGTAAACCATAATGTTCATCTCATATTTGTGTACTTACTTTGTAATCTGCTTGAGCAACCCTAGTCAATCTTCTGAGAAATTTTTTGGTTGTGCGATTCTCCATTTCAAATTTGAGGGATTGTAGCACACTAGCCTCCATGTTTACCACCTCTTTCTTTGTAAATGTATTGTCTGTAACGTAACAACAGTGCTCAACATTTGGAGGGCTAATTTCCTCATACTTCCTATTACAGTGGCGGAGCCAGGATTTACGCCGAGGGGGTTCAAAATATAAAAAAGTAAACATGCGAAGAAGCCTAAGGGGGTTCAACGTCTACTATATATACATAAAAAATAATTTTAACCTTGTAAAAACAGTGTTTTTTCCTCCAAGGGGATTCGGATGAACACCCTCGGCATAGTGTGGCTCCGCCACTGCTTCCTAATCATAATCAATACATTATATTAGGTTCATAAGCAAACTTACACACATCACCAAGGGAATAAAACCAATTCTTGGATTCAATACTTACGCAGCAATGAGCATTGCAGAAACACCAAAAGCTGAAGTCTTTGCCTAGGGATGACATTCACTGAAAAGAATCCGTCAATGTAGGAAACAGTAAGATACTAAATGTCTACTAAAAGTTTGTATTCCTCAGCAACTTCCACCAATCAGTCAACCAAAACTCCTCTTATGTTTGCAGTCACATCAATCCTTGTTCATACGTAGGCTTCTCTGGTACGAAATGGGCCATTCAAATAGGTACATTGCTCCGGCCCAGAATACGATTAATCCAGCATGGGTAATCAGGCAATGGTTTTCTCTTTTTCTCAATCTGATTCAAAACACCACAGAGTAAGTCAAAAAACTCAAAAGCCCAAATGCAATTACGTTAGGGGTCGATTACTGTGTATAAGAATAGCACTGAATAGGCGTTTAATTAATACAAGTATTGGTTATACATAGGTTGAAAACACTACTACACAAGGAATTAAACAATATCAAAGCTAATACCAGTATTATTTTCTCTAATACTAGTATTGCACTACTTTACATGGCTGGAAATCAAGATTTGATTAATTCAATGATATTAACCACAACCCAATTGAAAATTCAATCTTTATTGTGTGCCCATTCGCAAAAATCATCCATAAGAAACTAAATCAGGCTCTATTAGGTAAGACGTCTTGATAAACAAACAACTTTACATGGGGTGGAAATCAAGATTTGATAATTCAACTATATTAACCACAACCCAGTTTCCAAAATTTCAATCTTTGGTGTGCCCATTTGTGAAAATCATCATAAGAAACCAAATATCATTCTATTAGGTAAGACCCAATTAAACATTTGCCTTCTTAATTCTTTTTATAAAAAACTAGTATTGTACCCCGCGCGATGCACAGAAAGTGTAAATAATCATATTAAATTCTTAATCTGACTTTGAGCATATTAGATCATACTATTATTTTAAATAAAATTTGAACAATCATCTTATTTTTCAAGTCATATGCTCAATAGCAAAAATCTTTATTAAATCAAAGAAAACAAATCATATAATCGTCAGGATAACTTTTTCTTCCTTATTTTTCTTTATTACATTATCGACGTATTTTGTAATTACATTACTAAATATGACTTTTATTAGCTTGTTAGTTGGCTGAATATCCTTATCCACTACTCTCATTTCAATATAACATAGATATATAATTTGCTTACTCTTGACTTTTTTTATACTTTTATTCTATTAATTTTCAATTATATGAGTTACTTAATTTAACTACTCTATCTTTCAATTTAAATTCAAATCAAAATTGAAACAGTTCTAACCTTTTAAATCAAATCCAATTTGAATTAAAGTGGGTGAATTACATTATGAATTAAGTTATTGGGTGAATTACATTATGAATTAAGTTATTCTTTATTTGGTAATTATGAAGTCCAATTATTCCTCTTAAGATAACCATGTCATTGTGTTGGCAAACTAAGTCGTTGAAGTAGTAATGAAACTCCAAAAAATTAATTAAGACTATATCTTTTTCTTTCAATTTAAATTCAAATTAAAGTTCAAATATTTTATCTTCAATTAATATGTTCCAGAAAATTCAAATATATTGTTTTTTTTTTTTTTTTTTAATGAAGAGAGCCTAAATTCCAGCGCTACATCATCTATAACTCCAAGCCAATCCCCGACAACTATTAAAGTTATAATACTCTATCTTTTAATTCATATTCTAACTAATAAATCAAGTATTTGTCAAGTCAAAATGAAATTTTACACCCATAATCACATAAAAGAGTGTTTTCTTATCTACATTGTAGAATCAATTAAGTTTACAAAAAAATAAAATAAGAATAAAAAATATTAAAGTATTACACAAAATAATATTACCTGCTTGAGTTCGAGATTTCTATAATCCTGCAGATAAATTCTTCATCTTGGCTGCCATTAGAAGTGATTTGGCCATGGAATTATTTTGTGCGTGTGTATTTCTTTCTTCTCAAAGAATTTAAATAAATAGAAGCAGTTTATTAGGAAGAAGTTAAACATTTTCGTGTGTTAGTGTGTGCAGAAAATATGGTAGTTAATGTGGATATTAGGGATTGTGGGCTTTGGGACGTGGGGAGTTAATGAGCATATTAGGAAATTTTTTCACTTTTTTCATTTTTTCCTCCTATTTTGTATTTTATCTTTGTCTTTTTTTTACAAAAAATATAAATAAATACAATGATAAAAATATCATTATCCACGTTCCACGTCTTTCTTTCTTGGAGTATTTCATAGTAAACCACGTTCTATTCCGCGCAACCAGCCCCCACCCCTCATTTTTTCCTTTCCTAAGTAGAATTTAAATAAAATGAATTACAAATTTTTAGGACTTCCACTTGGAAATTGTAACCACTTGATCGGGCAGTTTTTGTTTTCTTAATTCTATTTTAAATTAAATTGGTAGCTTCTCAATTCAATTTTTTTAAATTCAAATTCAAAACAATAACTAACAAGTAACTAATTAATTAATTTTTATCCTAAAACTATCCTCTTTTTAATAATCTATAGATAGATACTACATTTTTAAACATACATGAAATGCAAACACACTTGACCATTTGAGATCTAAATGATTAAGATTCACATATCAAATGAGACCTAATACTAACATCCATTTTTTTTTTTTTAAAGAGTAAAAGGACTAACCTATATATATATATATATATATATATATATATATATATATATATATATATATCAGAAACATAAGCACTACACATCTGGGGGTCATCAAATTCCTTGTCTTTTTCAGTAACAGACCTTTTCACCTTCCTCTTAGTGGTAGTCTGCTTAGTTTTGGGCTTCATTTCATTAAAACCAACATTAGACAAATCTTGAATCTCCGCCAAAACAACTCTCTTCTTGTTGGGTTGTTGTAAGTATTGAACCATAACTTCTGCTTCCCTTTTCTTGGCCAACCTTGTTACTCTCCCTTTTGTGTATAAGTGTAGAGCGAAATGGAAGAGAAAGTTGACGAAATGAAAGACAGATGCGTGTATATTTATCATGCAATTACACATCCACTCTTTCCTTTTCCCTTTTTCGTTAACCTTTTTGCACCCTTCTTCGTGACTTGGCCATATCAAGCCAAAAACTTAAAGTCATGTAAAACCAGAAGTGCAAAACGTAAATCAAGCTAGCATTTGGTCATAGATTTTTTATTAGGTTTTAAAATTTTATCTATTTGGACATAATTTTGGATTAGATTTTGAAAATCTGTCTATAAGAAATTTTAAGTTCTAAAAACTGTGTGGGACTTTGATTCCAAAAATTACAAACTTTTTCCAAGTAAAATGATTGGCCAAACACAACTTTAAATGCCAAAAATCACAACTTTAAAAAACTCAAATTTTGAACTTCAAAATTTACAGCTAAACCCTATCCTCTCAAACCCCACTTATGGGATTTCACTTTGTATGTTTTTGTTGTTGTTATTGGTAGTTGTTGGGTTTTTAAAGTCACAAAGTGATGGACTTTAAAGAGGAAGTGTGAATTAGGAAATGGAGGGAAACAAAATTGGGAAAAGGGTCAAATAAACCCCTCTACTTTGTTTTATTAGTTAAATATACCCTTCGTTAGTGAAAGTTAACAAAAATACCCCTACCGTCTTCAAACTTCACACTTATGTCCCTATTTGGATGGAAATCCCCAAATTCTCTCAAATTACCCAATTTTAAAAATATTACCCACTTTTTTTGTTGACCCGCCCGGCCTATTATCGTTATCAAGCTCTAGCTTCATCTTCTTCCATGGAGAAAAAAAGAAAAAAGCAAGAACACACCCAAATGATAAAATCCCAAAACTCACCTCAAATTTAATCTTTAAATCCAACTCCAAATCTTGATGCAGCTAGTAAACAAATTGCCCCTGCACCTCGAAAATTCAAGAGCCTTTTGAGTTACTGTCGTGATCAGCTTTTCCTTTTCACAAATTTTCCATTTCTCTTTTATTTTTTTCACTTGACTGATCTCCCTTTCCCCTTCCTGTTCAAATATCATCTAAAATGGGTGTACAAATCTCTGCACCATATCTTTTTCTATGGCAATGGACAGATTGGCTAGTCGAACAATTAAGTTTCTCCTGTTTCTTACCTTTTAAATTTAAAAAGAAAAAAGAAATAACAGCAACCCCCCCCCCCCCCAACCAAAAAAAACAACAAAAAATAGGGGCCTGAAAATAGAAAAGCATGAAAATTAAATCTACTTACATCAAACCTAGTTCAGATAACTTATAATTGCTTCATAAAATTAAATCACCAATTAATACAACCTTAAACACATAATCAAGAGTTCTGCATAAGGAATAATGTCAAGCCTAAGTATTGGCTGCACCAAGATTTGGAGTTGAATTTAAAGATGAAATTTGAGGTGAGTTTATCATTTGGGTGTGTTCTTGTTTTTTTTTTTTTTTCTCCATGGAAGAAGATGAAGCTAGAGCTTGATGATGATGATAGGCGGGTCGGGCGGGGCGGGTCAACAAAAAAAGTGGGTAATTTTTTTGAAATTGGGTAATTTGAGAGGATTTGGGGATTTCCATCCAAATAGGGGCATAAGTGTGAAGTTTGAAGACGCTAGGGGTATTTTTATTAACTTTCACTAACGGAGGATATATTTAACTAATAAAACAAAGTAGAGGGGTATATTTGACCCTTTTCCCAACAAAACTAGAGGGAAATGAAATTTTGGAAAAATAACTTTTCCAAGTGAGCAATCTCCCACATTGGTAATGGAAAGTGCTATATGTGTGCTTATATGTAGAAGCACATCTTCTAGCTCATAAAGAGTTGAGAAGAGGACCTCCCCTCGCGCCGTCGTCGTCGCTCGGCTCGGCTTCGGATTCGGTCAAATGATTTGATTGATAATCTTTTTGGACCAAATTTATTTTCCACTTTCATTATTTAATTTTCCTTTTCCTAATATTAATTCGCGCATTATTTAATTAATTAATTAATTCGTGGAAATTAATATTAAATCCCAACGGTCTTAACCGATCGCTCACCTTCTTCCCGAACAGGTGCCTTTGCACCTTTTCAATGGCTATAAATTTTCAGAGGCTTCGCCTCAAGTTTACACGCTGAAAAATGCAATTTTACTCTCCGAAAAAATTCATCCCCTCTTCTTGCATCGTTTTCAAAACAGTAAGTGTCGTGTGATTACATCCGTTGGTTGAGTTTGCTGAAGTTCTGCAATTTCGATTGCTAGTATTGCAGAATAGAGTTTCGTTCTATCCTGGGAGGTATTAATCCAAACCTTGGAAAATTGTGAGGGGATTAAATTCCTTAAGGAAACACAGTTTTCTGTGGGCTCGAAACTACACTTTCATTCTTATATTTTCTGATTTACAGTTTATACGTTTGAATATAGGGATAACAAACTTAAGGAATTTAACTTTTATATACTTTTATTTCATCTTATATTCGGTTTGCTTGGAGATTAACATCTTCGGATTTTCTACTCCATTAATTTACTTGATTTGAAGACATAAAAACTTCATCGAGTGAATAACCTTTTGCGTCTGGTTTGAAGAATATAAAAACTTCACCAACTGATTAATTTTGTTTGTTTGTTTTTCGAACAGAAATGGTTGAAATTGCTACTCAAAGTGCTACCGGTGCAACGGCTGTTGCCTCTCCAACCGCACTACGACTGCGTCTGCAATGGCTAGGGCAGAGAAGCCCAGAAAGTTTTTTGGCGTCGACTTTAAACGGTGGCAACAGGAAATGTTTTTCTACTTAACAACCCTCAATTTGCAAAAATTTATTACTGAGGATGTTCCTGTTCTACCAGAAGAGACCCTAGACAATGAGCGTTTTATCGTGACGGAGGCATGGAATCATTCTGATTTTCTGTGCAAAAACTATATTCTTAATGGGCTGGATGATGGTCTATATAATGTCTATAGCGGCTGTAAGACATCTAAAGAATTATGGAATGCTTTGGACAAGAAATATAAGACCGAGGATCTTTGGGTTGAAGAAGTTTGTTGCTGCAAGATTCTTGGAATTTAAAATGATTGACAATAAAACTGTCATGTCACAGGTATAGGATTACAAGTGATTACACGCGATCTCCTTGTGGAAGGAATGGTAATCAACGGAGCATTCCAAGTTGCGTCCTTCATGGATGGACTTTAAAAACTACCTAAAGCACAAACGAAAAGAGATGACATTGGAAGATCTGATTGTCCGCCTTAGAATTGAGGAAGACAACAGATCTGCTGAGAAGAAGGCCAACGGAAAACAAGCAATAATGGGGGCAAACGTTGTTGAAACTGCTCCAACAAGTTCAAAGAAAAGGAAACGGGTTTCTGGAGGGAAGAAAGTTCCAAGCAAGAAGAAATTCAAAGGAAGTTGCTACAATTGCGGCAAATTTGGACACATGGCTTCAGACTGTCATGCTCTGAAAAATGATAAGGAGAAGAAGAAAGGTCAAGCCAACATGGCAGAAAAGAATGAAGAAATGGACAATGTATGTGCCATGTTGTTAGAATGCAACTTGGTAGGTAATCCAAAGGAATGGTGGATAGACTCTGGTGCAGCCATGTGTATTATAACAAGGAATTCTTTTCTTCCTATTCTGCAGCTGGTCCCGATGAGATAATATTCATGGCAAATTCTGCAACGGCAAAAATCGAAGGAACAAGCAAGATTGCTTAAAGATGACGTCTGGTAAGATCGTGACGCTTAATAATGTATTTCATGTTCTAGAAATGCGAAAGAATTTGGTCTCAACTTCACTACTAGTCAAGAATGGATTCAAATGTGTTTTTGTTTCTGATAAGATTATTGTTAGCAAAATTGATATGTATGTTGGAAAGGGTTATCTCACAGAGGGCCTTTTCAAACTCAATGTAATTTCAGTTGATATGAATAAAATTTCTACTTCTTCTTATTTACTTGAGTCAAATAGTTTATGGAATGCACGTTTGGGACATGTTAATTATAAAACCTTGCGGAAAATGATTAACTTGGAAATACTGCCTAAATTTGAATGCAATAATTCGAAATGTCAAGTATGTGTTAAATCTAAGTATGCTAAGCATCCTTATAAGTCTATTGAAAGGAATTTCAATCCTCTAGACTTAATTCATACAGATATTTGTGACATGAAGTCAATACCATCTCGCGGTGGGAAAAAGTATTTCATAACTTTTATTGACGATAGCACTCGATATTGCTATGTTTATTTACTTAATAGCAAAGATGAAGCTATTAACGCATTTAAACAATACAAAAATGAAGTCGAAACACAACTTAACAAGAAAATCAAAATGATGAGAAGTGACAGGGTGGAGAATATGATGTCCTTTTGAAGAAATATGCTTGGAATATGGCATTATTCATCAAACAACTGCCCTATACACTCCGCAATTCAATGGAATTGCGGAAAGAAAGAATCGAACATTAAAGGAAATGATGAATGCCTTATTGATAAGTTCTGGTTTACCACAGAACTTGTGGGGGGAAGCTATTCTTACAGCTAGCCGAATACTCAACCGAGTACCCCATAGCAAAACAAAGTCCATTCCATATGAACAATGGAAAGGAAGAAAACCCAACTTGAAATATTTCAAAGTATGGGGGTGTTTGGCAAAAGTGCAAATTCCTAAGCCCAAAAGGGTAAAAATAGGATCGAAAACCATTGACTGTGTTTTCATAGGATATGCCACTAACAGTAAAGCATATCGTTTTCTAGTGAATAAATCAGAAAATCCAGACATTCATGTTAATACGGTAATTGAATCAGATAATGCTGAATTTTTTGAGAATATTTATTCGTATAAAATGGAGTGTGAATCGTCTAGCCAAAGACCTAAACAACCTTGGAAAGAAACAAAGGAAAGTATACCTAACGAGGAGAATCCAAGACGTAGCAAACGTCAAAGGACATCCACTTCCTTTGGTCCTGATTTTTTGACATTCTTAATAGAGAATGAGCCTAAAACTTTTAAGGAAGCAATGTCTTCCTCAGAAGCACAATATTGGAAAGAGGCAATCAATAGTGAAATAGAATCCATATTAAACAATCATACGTGGAAATTGGTTGATCTTCCTCCAGGAAACAAACCTTTAGGTTCAAAATGGATTTTCAAGAGGAAAATGAAAAATGATGGCACTATTGATAAATATAAGGCAAGACTTGTTGTCAAAGGATTCAGACAACGAGAAGGTCTTGATTATTTTGATACGTACTCACCGGTAACGAGAATCACATCCATTCGGGTATTAATAGCGTGGGTTGCGGTGTACAGTCTCCAAATCCATCAAATGGACGTGAAAAGAACCTTCTTAAATGGAGATTTGGAGGAAGAAATCTACATGGACAACTCGAAGGATTTGTAGTTTTCGGAAGAGAAAAGAAGGTGTGTGGACTTGTTAAGTCACTGTATGGACTTAAACAAGCACCTAAACAATGGCATGCGAAATTTGGCCAAACAATGTTGGCAAATGGATTTAAAATTAATGAGTGTGATAAATGTGTATACATTAAGAACACTCCAAATCACATGGTCATTGTTTGCTTATACGTTGATGATATGTTGATAATGAGCAAAGACATTGCCGACATAAATGCTACTAAGCGTATGCTTGCTAGCAAGTTTGATATGAAAGACTTAGGAGTTGCCGATTTAATTCTAGGAATTAAAATCCATAGATCTCCACAAGGTCTAGCATTGTCTCAAACTCACTATGTTAAGATGGTAGTTGAAAAATTCAAGTATCTGGATTTTAAAGTTACAAAGACTCCGATTGACATGAACCTTGCTATTACAAAGAACCAAGATCAAAGCAAGTCTCAGTTAGACTATGCTCGAGTGTTGGGAATTTTAATGTACTTTATGAACTGTACACGACCAGATATAGCCTGTGCAATAAGTAAACTGAGTCGTTACACAAGTAATCCTGACCAAACTCATTGGATGACAATAAAAAGAGTTTTGGGGTATTTATAATACACCCAAGAGTATGCTTTGCACTATAATAAATATCCTGTGGTAATTGAACGATATAGTTATGCAAATTGGATCACCGGATCATCTGAAGTTAAATCCACAAGCGGATACGTTTTCACCATTGGAGGAGGAGCAGTGTCTTGGAAATCATCCAAGCAGACATATATCGCTCGCTCTAAAATAGAGTTTGAATTTATAGCTTTGGATAAAGGCGGTAAGTGTTGACACCTAATTCTCCCGAAAGTTATTTTAATCACTTGGGGTCCCTGGGTAATAAGTGAATAAGCTGAGTATTGCTAATAGCCTTAAATAATTCTTTTACAAAATGCCCAGATCAATATTTCTTCCTTTTAAATCAGTAAAAGGTTTTTCATGCATCATGTTTTATTTAGAGAATAACAAATAATTTTTGAGATGTTTGGTTGAATTATCAAGAGAGAGAGATACAGGAATTCTAGCTTAATCATTTAAAATTATTTTTAAAACATTTTTTCTTTTATTTTATAAAATTTGAGATTTCAAATAATTTAATGAAATACTTGTTTAAAATCATTTTATTAATTACCATTGAGAAATATCAAATTGAGCCAAAGATGGCTACACGACTCAAGTATCAAAAAACCATAAAAAAGGATCGACTAGTCTATGAAACCTCTAATCATGAATCTTGCATTCTAGGGGGAAGAACATAAACCGGATCCTTGGACAAGGCCCCTAGCATACCTTTAAATGCATAACTAATGAAATAAAGATAACCGACTAAACCCCGAATGAGATGGGGCTCACGAATTACCGATACGTGTAGAGATCCTGCATAAAACGGATGCGTCGTTTGATAAATCGAAAGCATCGTGAAATACGGCCATAGGGCAATAAAAGGGGATGTCTTAGGCACTTGTTGAATGTACCGGTATGTAAAGCAATGAATGAAATAACATGGGACATGGAAATAACATAACAAGATAAAGTTTCCGATTAGCGATGTAGTATTTGAAATTGAAACATGATCATGGACATGAATACATATATACATATATAAAATGAATAAAATATTTTAAGTAGAGATAGCATTGCATAAACCGACAACATGATATCACCACATAAAACGCGGAGTCTGGTACCTTCTTTGGACCACATTGTTTCCAGAGCCTTTTTTTTTTTTTTTTGTAATAACCCATACCTTGCCGGCAGCGTATAAGGTGTAACGTACCTGATGGATCCATTCAGTGGAAAAATTAAGGAATCGTCCTAACTGGGCAGAGCGATCCTTATCCTATGGTGGTGTAACGACCCGTTTTGTCGTTTAGCACTTTAAAACTACGAAAAGGGTATGGGACTATATTGTATTTATTTATATAATTTTAATACATGTTATAGTTTATATGAGATGATGAATAGAGTGAAGTAATGCGAGGACTAATGATATATTACATACCGGTGCTAAAAAGGCAATTGATGTGTTAGGAAGACATTTGATATGTAAATGGACAACCCACTATTTAGTGGTCTCACGTAAAAGTTGGCATCAATATATAGTTAGTGGAATTTTTTTTTAATTAAAAATTAATGAAGTGGGCAAGCCACTTTCATTATGTTCTAGGAATGAGTGAAAGACAAATAGTTAGTGGAAGTACGGTTATTTAAGGGATAATTTCCACTCAATGTTTCCTTTCCAACAAGTCAATGATAATGATAGAAACCACCAGCCTCCTTTATCCGCCAACAAACACCAATTCTTCTTCTTTTATAAATTATCAAGACACCACCTATGTCCAAGATCTTATTACGGATCTTGCTCCATTCTATTCATTATTGGAAGTGGACACAAATTACTTTAACTTGAACAACACCAGAAATATCAAGAGGAAGAGCAAAAACATTCCAAAAAGAATTGAGGAAAAAAGTTGTGCAAGTAAGAATTTCTTCCAATTATTGATTCTTGGTGTAATATAATTAATCCTCTATGTGTTTAGTGGTTAAGATTATAGGGTTCATGAATGTCGGAGACCTAAGATTGTATTAGAAATGATTATGGGTCCATTTCTTTTACTTGAGTTTAGTTCATATTATATATTTAAATTGTTTAATATCATGTGAAATATAAGCATGTGTTGAGTATTGATGTTGGATTTCTTGGATGATATATATGTACATTAGAATTCCTAATTTTTTTTGTGCACAAGGGATGCAATTTGATCCAAAAAAATTATTTTCCAAGTGTTTAGTTCCCTTTAGAAGTCTTTAACAAGACCAATCTCACGTTTTTGGTTATTAAAATTAGGTGAAAATTAGTAGATGTCATAATGATGTCCTCACCTATGCTATAAATAGATATGATGATACAAGTGAGTATAAAAACAAAATAATACATATGGCTATTTATTAAAAGCTTATGGTTTTATAAAATTGATGATGAGAAAGTATTATATTTCTAAAGCAATTTTACAACTGGACTGATTTTCATTGAACATGTCACTATTAAATATACGTTAAAAGGGAAAAAGGAATAAAGAAATCAAATGGCAACCAGATACAAAGGTGTTCATTTTGTTTTTATTTATTTATTTTATTTTGTTGAAGGTCATGAAATTTTGATGGAAATGAAGGTGTTTAATTTGCTTGAAACTGGTTCCATTTTGATGCTTAGCATGTATCAATGTCAATCTTTATATATTGGGTCTACCTAATTAAAGATTATATTATTGAATGATATAAAAACCTTTAAATCATGGTATTTGAATTACGAAAAGTCGATTTTGTTAGTAAGTTAAAGATATTGGAGTAATTAAAGGTTTCGAGTCCTAGTCCTAAGAAAGGAGAATTAATGATTTAATAGTATATTTATGGATGAAATTGACCAATTTTAATAATATATAATCCTTAGATAATGGGCGAAATTATTTTCTTCAAATAAAATTTCAATCTTGCCGTGTGGGCCCAAGGCTACTTTTGGGGTGCGTTTTTGGGTTTCGAATATAAATATAGCAAGTATGGGTGTCCTTAGAGTCGTATTCTAACGTAGATCACATATTTTATAGATTTTGATCGTTCGAGGCTCTACGCAAAGGAAGACATTAGTTTGATTGTTCGTGGCATCCGCTCGGCATTGAGGTAGGTTACGGTCTACTTTAGTTAGACTCTGATTAGAGAATCGTATGTAGTTGTAGAAAGTGACGGGGACAGCATATAGGCCTTCGGGCATGAAGTAGAGGTGGATTCCAGTTAGTTTGGCTTTGTTAGTTGCTATGTGGGCTTGTCGCCATATGTGTTATTTTCTATGATTATCACCTGTTCGTATCTCTCTGTCACATACTAGCTCACTCACCATGTGTAAAGGAATGGTAACATTAATATGACTTGTATTGGTTGACTATATATTGGTGATATTGTTGAGACTGATATCATGCATGACATGTCTTTTATATTATTGTTGTGATGATTGGTGAGGTGAGTGATCGAGAGACTCGAGGTCTTTGCCTTGGGAGATTGAGAGTGACGAGAGAGACTCGAGGTCTTTGCCGGAGATTGAGAGTGAACAATGCAGAGAGACTCCGAGGTTTTTTCCGGAGATTGAGAGAAATTGATAGCCTCCGAGGTTTTTTCCGGAGAGCCCGAGTGGTACATGGACTTCGCGGGTCCCCCATGGGTCATGACTATGAGGCATTGCCATAGCATGTGTGTACGAGAGTGGAGTGTGAGAGGTGACTATTGTATTGCATTGCATTCATCCACTCATATATATTTGGTGATCATTTGGTGAATTATATCTGTCTTGGTTGATTTCATGATTCCTTTACACCTTACTTGTATATGATACGTGACCATACTGTTTGCTCTATGTGCTACTTGTTGGTTTGACTTCTTCATGCGTTATCTAATCATTGTCGGCCTATGATGCTTACCGGTACAAGTGTTGTGCGATACTACTCTTCTTTGCACTTACTGTTGTTGAGTGCAGAGTACGATCCAGGCTCCAGTTCTACGCCCCGTGGCTGATACGTGAGGGTGACATCTTTTAGTTATTCAGGGTGAGCTACCTTTCATCCGTGGCCCCTGAAGGACCTCCTCTATCTATTTCTGTTTTTGTATTCGACAGACAATATGTAGCCTTCGGGTATTTTCAGAGTTCTATTCCGTCCTATGTTAGCGCTCTTGTACCCTTTGACCAGATTTTTGGGGTTGTCGTGACATTTCTTGTTATGATAAGTATTTAAGACTTGATAACTTATTCTTAATTAATTTTCCGCTTATTTAACTTGTTATTAGTAATGTGGTTCGCCTACTCGAAGGGATAGTGTAGGTGCCACCACGACTCGCGAATTGGGTCGTGACAGGTGGCTAACGTAATTTCAGGCTATTTGAGCCTTCTCGGTAATTCGTGCAACTCTCAAAAACATGAACACGATATAGTTGGCTAAGAAGCCCATGATTTTTATGAATTAACTTGTAAATGACTTGTAATCATGATTTCAAGAAATAATTTGTAAACATGGTTTCATGAAATAACTTGTAAACATGTTCTGAGGGGATATAACATAAACGTGGTTTCATGTAAAACACCTTGTAAAACATTGGTTTGAACAATATAGTTACATAATATACTTGAATGAAAACGTGTAAAACATGTAGAGTGTTTTCTTGAAAATAACATAATGATTTATAACTTGCATGTAGGAACCCATGGGATGCAAAGTATGGGTTTCATGGATTACAAACAGATTCTCAATAATCATAATGATGTATCAAGAACACAATGAAGAATTTATAACAATTTTATACATAATATAACATAGGGCATGGACCTAGGGTTATCATGAACATGGTTAAAAACCCTAGTTTTTTGTAAAGCTTTATACTTTATAGAAGAAGAAGCGTGGGGAAGAACAAATATGTTCCCACATGTAGATAGCAACCCTACATAACTTAATCACTCCAAAACTTGAATTAAAGACTTGAACTTTGAAGAAGAACTCCAAAAGCTAGAATCTTGATCTTTATGTGGATTTTCTTGAAAACCCTATATTAGGAATGATGAATTCTTGATTAGTAATCATGGGTATATGTTAGAATTAACTTGTAACGGCTTAGAATGACTCACCTTAGAGTATCTTGAGTTTGGGAGAGAAGAATTTCGTCCTTAGGGTGTGGGAGAATGAAAAACGGGAACAAAATAAGACCATACCCATTTTAAATGAGTTTTCTACCAAAAATAGGCAATGTACGTCCTAGGATGTACAGCACGTACTTGGAAGTATGTCCAGCACTCCTTGGGCGTACATTGGGTGAAATTTCCAGTGAAGATTCAGCTCTGCCACCCTTCAGTAAAATGGCCATAACTCTTTGTATGGATATCCGTTTGACCTTCACAATATACCGTTGGAAAGGTATTTCAATTATATACAACTTCCAAGAAGAAATTCTTCTGAAATTACTAACGCAAATTCCCGAACACTGGCCATGAATGAAGACTGTCTCAGATTTAGACGGATTTAAAAGACCTTCAGGACTTCACTTTTTAGTTTGACTTCAAAATGACTATCTATCGCCCGAAATCATCTCGAAGGGATTCATATAACTAACATGTCATTATAATACCAATATTACCCGTTAGGACTTAACTCAAACTTACAGGATGTTACCGATATGGTTTAGTATGAGAATACGAGGTGTTACAAAGACATTCCATTTAGGCCTAAACCAATGGCACCTATATGCATACATTGTGATAGTCAAGCTGTAATAGGAAGGGCTGGAGGCGTTATGTATAACGAAAAATCTCGTCACATACGACGAAGACATAATACCGTTAGACAATTACTTTTTAGTGGAATTATCATGATTGAATACGTAAAGACAAAAGATAATGTGTCGGATCCACTTAAAAAAGGCCTAACTAGATAGGTGGTTGATAAATCATCAAAGGGAATGGGATTATGGCCGAGAACAAGTCATCATAATGGTAGCTCCACCTAGCCGACTGGAGATTCCAAGATCTAGGTTCAAGGAGAACAAACAAAGTTATGAATGACAGTTCAACATTGTCGTCAAACTCAATCCATTCTCACAATAAGATAATGTTCAGGAACAAGGATAAATCGTTAAAGCTTTTTAATGATTTCTAAGTTTGACATGATATGAGAAAACAGTGTATCTATGGGTTACACATTTAGGAATCACCTATGTGAGTGTGAAGTGGAAGCCGCTTCAAGGAGAATTGGTGTAAGGCCAGTTCTCTATGCACTCATGAAACAAGGCGGTGTTCATGGCTGAAACGAACGCAACAATGAGAACCAAGAACGGTTAAGGGTTAATTGTGTGACATATATTGTCTAGATATACATCAAAGCTTGACGGTTCAAGGATATCAAATCCACCGATTGATCAAGTATATCCGATGTATGTTCACTATGAAAAGTTCAAAGGGAAACCTACTTACCCAGATGCGATTAATCCTTACTTGTAAATCAGACAGTTTTTTCATGCATGTTTTCATAAAATAGTCATTCCCTATTCATGTGGGGGATTGTTGGGTTTTTAAATTCACAAAGTGATAGACTATAAAGAGGAAGTGTGAATTGGAAAATGGAGGAAAACAAAATTGGAGGTGTAACGACCCGTTTTATCGTTACCGAGATTATCCCATTTTTGCCCTCGTTGACCTGTTCCTGAGTCTCGTTAGAACTATTTAGACCTGAGAAGATAATTTTCATGGCTTCCTAGGCAGCGTTTTGAGTCTTGGAACACCCTTTAGGAATGTGACTTTAAGCGAAAATCGTTTGACCTACAGTTGACTTGGTCAACAAAACTTCTGTTGGGAAATTTGAGGCCACAGGTGAGTTCGTAGCGCAATTTATATATGTTTGCATATCTGGTTTGTGTGTTTTGGGCCTCGGGTGATTGTCGAATTTCGGAATGGAATTGGCGAAACCAGAAAACTGGTATCTGGTGTCTGATCTGCTGGTGTCCACTGCAGCGGCACCAATACCGCTACAGCGGGACTGCTGGGGCGATGATGGTTTCGTTGGAGCGGTGAAGTGAATTTGTGACTAGATCGCTGGGACGGTCTGATTGACCGCTGGAACGGTACCGCTGGGGCGGTATAACTGTGTCTGAGACGTGTTTAATTCACTAAAACCCTTAGACATTTCCCATAACTTCTAAACTCATTGAAAGCACTCTTAGAGGCGACTTTAAGGTCTAGAGAGCCATTTCCTTCCTAGAGGAAGTGTCCTAAACTTATATCTATCCATTATGATCTTCTAAACATGATTTTAACCTTGTAATGACTAGAATCAAAGAGGGTTTTTATGGGTTTCATGTGAAGAAGGGTTAAAAACTAAATTGATTTTTAGATGATATTTAATGATGAAATTATTGTTGTTTATGCTAGATTATCATGTATCTATTCTTAGTAATCAATAACCCATGTTTATTAAGTTGAAATTCTTGAATCAAAGTTAGGGTTCTTAGACCCAAGTTTGGGGATTTTCATATAAATGATGATTTTGAGAATTAATTGAGTATTCCTATGATTATAATAATGGGTTTTGATCCTTTGGTATTGAGTTTGGTACTTTGACCATAAAATTCCCGTTTTGTCCTTGAGGCCCGTCTTTCCTAAATTAAAGGGTGGAATTTAACCCGAATAGAAAGTAGTCACCATGGATATCATTCTTCATGGTTCTTACATAGAATTTGCATGTGAATAGAGTTTGATTATTTGGAGATGCTTCGAAAGACAAGGCAAATGTGTGGGTTCGTGGCACCGGTTCGGCTGCCAGGTAGGTTACGGCTTTCCTTTTGGCAGACTCCGGTTAGTTTTCCATATTCGTGTATTAGAAGGAACGGAGAATGCATGTATAGGAATTGAAGATTTGGGATGGAATCCTAGGATGGTATTAATGTGTGATTGTGTGTTTGGGCTTGTGGCCTGTAGATTATTTAGGATGTATGATGTGGCCTTCTTGAAAATTGGTGGATTTTATGTGACTTGGGAGTAGCGGTTGATACCTATTTCTGTGTCTAATGATAAGAATTTTCATAATATATGATTAATTGTGTTATGCGCTTAATAGTAAATCTAGTTGATAAATGGAAGGATAAAATACACCAACGATTGTGACTGAGTTCTAGATTGAGTTGTGATGAATGATTGTGAGTGTAGAGTGAGATTTCTTGCTCCAAGCTAATAGGCTGATTTAGGGAAGTGGTAATAATGTATATTGATTTGATTAACCTGTTGTGTGTTGGGATTAGCCACCCCATTGTGTTGTGATTGATTGTTCTATTGTGTCGGTTTGATGTCATGAGTTGTTGATAAACACTGGATTATGTTATCGTCTAGATTACGATATTGTTGACATACCCACTGTTGGTATTTGTGATTCGGTTATATTAGTGGCATACCCATTGTTGGTATTTGTGGTTCGGATACATTGTCGGCGTACCCACTGTAAGTACTTGTGATTCGATTTTATTATTGGCATAGCCATTGTTGGTATTTGTGGTTCGGATACATTGTTGGTGTACCCACTATTGGTACTTGTGATTTAGTTATATTATTGGCATACCCACTGTTGGTATTTTCAATTCGGTTATATTATTGGCATACCTACTGTTGGTATTGTGATATGATACATTGTTGGCGTAGCCCATTGCTGGTACTTGTGCTATTGAACTTGATTGTTGATGTTGATACACGCATTGCATACATTCTCACTCATTCATGATGCATGGCCGATACCGGTGATGATCCGGTATCGTTGATTGAGTAAACTGATATTTTGATAAACTCTTTTACTTGAGTGATTGTGAGAAGGCCGATGTCCGAAGATCAATCCCGAAAGTGTTGATCGTATGAAACTGATATTTGATAAACTCTTTTACTTGAGTGATTGTGAGAAGGCCGATGTCCGAAGATCAATTCCGAAATCGTTGATTGTATGAAACTAATATTTGATAAACTCTTTTACTTGAGTGATTGCGAGATGGCCGATGTCGGATGATCTGTTCTGGCATCGTTGTTGCATGTCCGATTCCGATGATATTTCCAGAATCATTGTTAGTGCATGGACTCCGTGGGTCTCCCAGGGTAGTGCCGGTGAGAACCCCCTGTGGGCAAAGATCCGGGGTCCCGTCTGTCTGTTGGGTAAATATCCGGGACGGGTGGCACTTAGACTTCGCGAGTCACACTGGGTTGTGCTACCAAGATGTCGATATTTTCGTCCGGAGTACATGTGTACACCGCATTTGCATGGCATTGCATTGCATTCATACACTATTGCATTGTATTGCATTCATACACTATTGCATTGCATTGCATTATGATTTGACTGTTGAGATGTTGGTGTGTACTTGTGGTGTTGGATTCAGACTTGATATATTCAGACTTGACACATTTAGGATTAGATGCTTTACTTAGGCAATGACGTATACTTGGATCTGGATTTATTGATTGAATTTGTTGAAGTATCCCATAGACCGTTCGTAAGATTAGTTATATGTTTGATCTCTATGTGATGTAGGATAACGGGTGTCTTAATGATGAGTTGACTACTAGACTAAAACGAACGATTTAATGATATGTGAGTTGCGAGATTGTTGTGAGATTGGTGATTATTGGGGTGAAGTTAATGATCAAAATGTATTGATGTACAGTGTATGGTAAACAGACGTATGACTTGATTAGGTTGTTATCATGTTATCTGTGAATTCTTTTACTGATATGTGTTACTAACCATTGTCGGCCTATGATACTTACTCAGTACGCGTGGATTGTACTGATATTGCACTTGCTACACCCTTTTCGGGGTGTAGATTGTTTCAAGTGGCTGATTGTGACGTGTGCGAAAATGCGCAGTGCCGATCTTGAATACCTCCTCCCACTTCATTCCGGGATGAAGGTTGAGTCTTAGAACATAGTGGAAATCGGAATTCATTTAGTCGATCTTGTACTAGTCTAAACCAGGTCGTGGAAAATTGAATTGAGTCTGTAATCATGTAATTGTTGTAATCTTATCGAATATGAGTTTATTAAATATATTATGATGTTCCGCTGTTATTTCTAAATATCTATTGGTTTAAATGAATCGTCTTTATTTAATTAATGTGTTATTCAGCGAGGGTTCACCTACCGAGGAGGGAAAGGTAGGTGCCCGTGCGACCCTAAAATGGGTCGTAACAGGGGGGACATGAAATTTTGGAAAAATAACTTTTCCAAGTGAGCATTCTCTCACATTGGTGGTGGAAAGTGATATGTGTATGCTTATATATAGAAGCACATCTTCTAGCTCATAAAGAGTTTAAAAGAGAACCTCCTCTCGCGCCGTCGGCATCGCTCGGCTCGACTTCGGCTTCAGCTTCGGATTCGGACAAATGATCAAATTGATTGATAATCTTTTTGGACCAAATTTATTTTCCACTTTCATTATTTAATTTTCCTTTTCCTAATATTAATTCGCCCATTATTAATTAATTAATTAATTCGCAAAAAATAATATTAAATCCCAACGGTCTTAACTGATCGGTCACCTTCTTCCCGAATAGGTGCCTTTGCACCTTTTCAATGGCTATAAATTTTCAGAGGCTTCGCCTCAAGTTTACACACTGAAAAACGCAATTTTACTCTCTGAAAAAATTCATCCCCTCTTCTTGCATCATTTTCAAAACAGTACGTGTTGTGTGATTACATCCATTGGTTCAGTTCGGTGAAGTTCTGCAATTTCGATTGCCAGTATTGCATAATAGAGTTTCATTCTATCCTGGGAGGAATTAGTCCAAACCTTGGGCAATTGTGAGAGGATTAAATTCCTTAAGGAAACACAGTTTTCTGTGGGCTTCAAACTACACTTTCGTTCTTATATTTTCTGATTTACAGTTTATACGTTTGAATATAGGGATAACAGTAGTTAGGGTCATTAGATTGGAAAATTGGAGATAATCTTTGAGTGAAAATTCTTTGTAGTTCAAACTTGGAAAGTAAAGAGCTGATGCTTCCAAACAAATCCCAAAATTATGTCATTATTTGATGACCTATAGATTTGACTTCTCCAAAATTGTGCTGTTCTTTGGATTTGATTTCTACAAAATTGTGTCATTGCTGGATTTGACTTCTCCAATTTATTAAACGTGTTAAGTATGATATATAATATACTTATCTAACGTATGTCAAATTCAACTTCGAGCCTTAAGAAATTATTTATATCAACGATTGACTCTAAAATCTGAATATATAAAAATTACAATTATAATTAAAGCTTAAGTAAATTAGGTAAAGGGAGTTGCTAAAATATTTTACGTTTAAATTAGTAGTAGACTTAGAAGTGGAAATACAAAGATAATTTGCACATTGCAATGGAGATAATTATGCCGGACACGTGGCAAGCGCAGAAAAACTTATAATCAACCTAGGGTCAACCGATGCAGTTGGACCAGAGAATGAAAAACATTCAAACATCCGAGAATCTGGTGCCGCTCAGTCTACTTTACCTAATACGGATAGCATGATCTGGAAAGGTGTGTTCAAAAGGTCCAATGCGACCGGACACAAGGGCGGATTTACCTTGGCCAAGGGGCGTCATCCGACACCGTTTGGTTGAATCTTTTTACTAAATATACCTATATCAAATGCAAAAAATAAATACTAATATACTTTATAAAGAAGATACTGATTAACAATATACACTTTTTATTACAGCGGTTTGAGAACTACATTGCAGGATGCCCGAATCGTGGGTTCGAGCCTGATAGCTCTGCCTACTTTTTAAAGCCTAGACCTCCATTTTCTAAACGGTAGAGGTCAATAGGCATTGAACTTTTGACCACTTTCTGTGACTATAAACAAAATTGTCTGGCCTTGCATTATTCCAACAAAGAATTTATTTATCATCGGTATTCATATGAGTTATTATGGAAACGTCTAAAAAAAAAATGAGGACTTTGTTTAGATGACCCCATTTTGTGAGATTTTACTGTGTATTTGTTTTTGTGTTTGCATTATGCTTAAGTAATCTAATTTGAATACTGTTTTTTTTAGATACGATGTGGTTTGATGATTTGTTATGTTTCTTTAATACTTTAAAATACACAAGTAGACGCATAATTTAAATTTTATATGTTCAATCATTAAGAAAATAAGAACGGGGAGGGTTCTAACCTATTACCCCCATATATATTGTTGCCAATTTAGCAGAATTTTATACATAAATTTATGTTTCACATATAAATACTGAGTTTATATGAAACCGGTGCTACAACGATGCGTCTCCTTTGTTAAAATATCGACACTGCTCAAAAAAGATTCTGCATATGCCACCACCGACGGACAATCAACTTTCCAACAATAGCTAGACTCCAAAATACCTAGAATTTCATTTAACAGCCACTATCTCTTCCATGTAACATATGTACATTCACGAAGCTGTTACAATTAGATTATGCAAGACGTTTTTTCCGATTTTACCAAATATATTTTTAAGATATTGTTTTGTATTTATTGAAACATCTAAAGAATTATGATTTTAATGATGTTCCCAGGCATTTTGGTTGCAGAGTTATTAACGGAGTAAGTGAAGATATTAGTATTTTCTTTCTCAAGTTTTTTATTTTATTTTTTATGTATTTTTAGTTTCATTCATTTTGCTTCTCCAAAAAAGAAAAATATCTTTCGCCCGTTGCAATCAATTGATCGGACAAGAAGCTATCCTAAAGGCGTTGAATTCACATACTATTTTAGCCTCTACCCATCATGCCGGCCTTCAAAGTGTCTGGTTTCATCCCGATCCGACGGTTAGCAATTTCTTGGAAATTATAGAATTGATTACTGCTTTAGTTTGACTGTTTTTGGTATAAAAATTCAGGGGTTTGTGATTTTCTTACTGTGTCTTATGAAAGTTGATGGGTTTTTTTACAGAAATATGATTTTCAGCAAATTTTGGTGCTTTCTTGAGTTTACTATGTGGATTTTGTGTTTTCCTGGTTGAGAATCGGTTAATACCTGCTTTGTTTTGGGTGAGTTTGGTCAAAAAATTCAGGGGTTTGTGATTTTTCTGATGAAAGTTAATGGATTTTTTCTGAAATATGATTTTTCAGCAAATATCGGTGTTTTCTTGACGTATTTTGAGTGGATTTTGAGTTTTCCCTAGTTAGGAATCGATTAATGATGATTTATTTTGAGTGGTTTTGGTGGAAAAAATTCGGGCTTGTGTTTTTTCTAATGAAAGTTTATGTGATATTTCAGCAAATTTTAGTGTTTTCTTGAAGTATCGTGTTTTTTCTGTTTAAAAATCGATCAATGCTGCTTTATTTTGAGTGTTTTTAGTCTAAAAATTATGGTGTTTGTGTTTTTTCTGATGTATCTGATGAAAGTTATGAGAGTTGATGTTTTCTTGAAGTATTTCTTGTCTATTTTGTGTGTTTTCTTACTTGGGAATTGTCAATGTTGATTTATTTGTGTGTTTTTGATCGAAAAATTCTGGGATTTGTGTGTTTTTTGTTTTTTCTGCTATGTCTGATGAAAATTAATGAATTTTTGCTGATCGAAAAAGTAGTATATCGTCTCTAGTTTCGTTTATCCCTATTAGTATAGTGGATTGGATCTCTCTTGTTGAGAACCATATTTTGGTGTACTGGGTATATGGTGTACATGGAATTCCACACTTGTCAATAAAATTATTTACCTTATAAAAAAAAACCATGGGCCTCCAATTATGTAATGTCCACCATTGGCTTAGTGCTTGTCCTTTTATGATTAATGTATGTTGTCAAAATGACATCTAATACTAATGATTCTTAATTTTAATTTTATTTCAGGTCGTGTATGGTGTTGGAGATGATTATGTTGCTGCTAATTCTCCAGGCCATTGTGTGTTGTTGTAGGTTATGGTCATGATGTCAACGACAACCTTTACTACATCATCAAGAGTCACTGGGCCGTTCGTATGGCCACTTGGGATACTTGAGGGTCGTGTTGGGATCGAAATAATCAGAACGTCATGCGGAAACTTACAATTGCAAATCTTGAATGACGATAAATCAGACGACAAAGAAAACTCTACTAAAAAAGCATAATATTTAATATGGTTCGGTCAAGTGACCTACATATTGAAAAACTAATATAAAAAGAAAAATATTAACACTATGAGAGAATAATCTCCCCCTAAATGATACTCTTTTAATGACTACATTGTGGATGTTTTTTTGTGTGTTTTGTGTGAAGGAAGAATCATCAATTTATAGAAATACAAAACTTTTCCTTCAAGAAAGTATTAGTCAAATATGGAAGAGTTCTTTTCCACTTAGGAAACCTTTTCCTTCAAGAAAGGAATTTTAATTATGGTAGAAAATCAGGGCAAAACCCTAATAAATCTCCCCTTTTGGCCTGGATTTTCTTGACAAAACTTGATCTGCTTGCTTCATATATATAATCTTCATCACTGTTGTTTGACACGGTTAAAAATAGGTATGGTTTAAAATTGGAGCCCTATGAGTTAAAAGTAAGCATGGGTTAAAACTGATTTTTATTTTTAAAGATGTAACAGCAGGATTGTTGATAATATGGATGAAAACTTTGTCTCCACATTTAACACCCACTATCTCTTCCATGTAACATATGTACATTCACGAAGCTGCTACAATTAGATTATGCAAGATGTTTTTTCTGATTTTACCAAATATATTTTTAAGATATTACTTTGCATATATTGAAACATCTAAAGAATTATGATTTTAATGATGTTCCCGGGCATTTTGGTTTCAGAGTTGTTAATGGAGTAAGTAAAGATATTAGGATTTTCTTTCTCTAGTTTTTTTTTAATTTAATTTTTTTTATGTATTTTTAATTTCATTCATTTTGCTTCTCCAAAAAGGAAAAATATCTTTCGCCCGTTGCAATCAATTGATCGGACAAGAAGCTATCCTGAAGGCGTTGAAGTCACATACTATTTTAGCCTCTACCCGTCATGCCAGCCTTCAAAGTGTCTGGTTTCATCCCGATCCGATGGTAAGCAATTTCTTGGAAATTACAGAATCGATTACTGCTTTAGTTTGACTGTTTTTGGTATAAAAATTCAGGGGTTTGTGATTTTCTTACTGTGTCTTATGAAAGTTGATGGGTTTTTTACAGAAATATGATTTTCAGCAAATTTTGGTGCTTTCTTGAGTTTACTATGTGGATTTTGTGTTTTCCTAGTTGAGAATCGGTTAATATCTGCTTTGTTTTGGGTGAGTTTGGTCAAAAAATTCAAGGGTTTGTGATTGTTCTTTGTTTTTTCTGATGAAAGTTAATGAATTTTTTCTGAAATATGATTTTTCAGGAAATATTGGTGTTTTCTTGAAGTATTTTGAGTGGATTTTGAGTTTTTTTCTAGTTAGGAATCGGTTAATGATACTTTATTTTGAGTGGTTTTGGTTGAAATATTCCGGGCTTGTGTTTTTTCTGATGAAAGTTTATGTGATTTTTCAACAAATTTTGGTGTTTTCTTGAATTATTGTGTTTATTCTGTTTAAAAATCGATCAATGCTGCTTTATTTTGAGTATTTTTGGTCTAAAAATTATGATGTTTGTGTTTTTTCTGGTGTATCTAATGAAAGTTCTGAGAGTTGATGTTTTCTTGAAGTATTTTTTGTGTTTTTTTACTTGGGAATCGTCAATGCTGCTTTATTTGTGTGTTTTTTATCGAAAAATTATGGGATTTGTGTGTGTGTGTGTGTGTGTGTGTTTTTTGTTTTTTCTGCTGTGTCTGATGAAAATTAATGAATTTTTACTGATCAAAAAAGTAGTATGTTGTCTCTAGTTTTTTTTTGGTGCACTTATGAGGTCCCTATTAGTATAGTGGAATGGATCTCTTTTGTTGAGAACCATATTTTGGTGTAGGGTCTCTTCTTTGGGTATATGGTGTACATGGAATTCTACACTTGTCAATAAAATTATTTACCTTATAAAAAAAACCACGGGCCTCCAATTATGTAATATCCACCATTGGCTTAGTGCTTGTCCTTTTATGATTAATGTATGTTGTCAAAATGACATCTAATACTAATGATTCTTAATTTTAATCTTATTTCAGGTCGTGTATGGTGTCGGAGATGATTATGCTGCTGCTAATTCTTCAGGCCATTGTGTGTTGGTTGTAGGTTATGGTCGTGATGTCAACGACAACCTTTACTACATTATCAAGAGTCACTGGGGCCGTTCGTATGGCCACTTGGGATACTTGAGGGTCGTGTTGGGATCGAAATAATCAGGACTTCATGCGGAAACTTACAATTGCAAACCTTGAACGACGATAAATTATATGACAAAGAAAACTCTACTAAAAGAAGCATAATATTTAATATGGTTTGGTCAAGTGACCTACATATTGAAAAACTAATATAAAAAGAAAAATATTTAAACTATGAGAGAATAATCTCCCCCTAAATGAAACTCTTTTAATGACTACATTGTGGATGTTTTTCTGTATGTTTTGTGTGAACGAACAATCATTAATTTATAGAAATACAAAACTTTTCCTCCAAGAAAGTACTAGTCAAATATGGAAGAGATCTTTTCCACCTAGGAAACCTTTTCCTCCAAGTAAGAAATTTTAATTATGGTAGAAAATCAGGGCAAAACCCTAACAAATCTCCCCTTTTGGCCTGGATTTTCTTGACAAAACTTGATCCGCCTTCTTCATATATATAATCTTCATCACTGTTGTGTGACATGGTTAAAAATAGGTATGGTTTAAAATTGGAGCCCTATGCGTTAAAACTGGTTTTTATTTTTAAAGATGTAACAACCGGATTGTTGATAATATGGATGAAAACTTTGTCTCCACATCATGTAATACTTCAGATTTTTTATTTTTTTGATAAAAAATCTTGATTATCATCAAATTGGTTGTTCTTGATTTGAACCCGCCGCCTTGAACCTGTTTTCAACCCGTTGAACCATTGGCTCTGATACCACTTGTTGAGATCGAAATAATCAGGGCGTCATGCGAAACTTACAATTGTAAACCTTGAACGATGATAAATCAGACGATTAAGAAAACTCTACTAAAAGAAGCACAATATTTAATATGGTTTGGTCAAGTGACCTATATATTGGAAAACTAATATAAAAAGAAAAATATTAAAACTATGAGAGAATAATCTACCCCTAAATGAAACTGTTTTAATGACTACATTGTGGATGCTTTTCTGTGTATTTTGTGTGAAGAAAAAGATCCTCAATTTATAGAAATACAAAACTTTTCCTCCAAGAAAGTATTAGTCAAATATGGAAGAGATCTTTTCCACTTAGGAAACCTTTTCCTCCAAGAAATAAATATTAATTATGGTAGAAAATCAGAGCAAAACCCTAACGAATTGTCGTCGGGTTGTTGTGTCGCTTTGGGAGATTGGCATTTATCTTGCGCAAAGAATCCATTCCAGAGGCTTAGTTGGCGTGGGGATTTTCAATTTCCTTGTCCGAGGTCTCATTTTTTGGAAACCATCAACTTTCTTTAAATGTGGTTTACTTCTTCTAATTTAACTATGAAAGTAGGGTTTATTTTCTTGTAATTTTTTGAAGTATCTGTTTCAGTGGTTAAATGATCTTTTCTAGGAAGTTTGTTTCAGTAGTCTAATGTCACTTTAGTTTTGTGCGTTAATGACGTTCCTGATACTGGGGGTAAATATTATATCAAGTGTTAGCAAGTTATTAGCTGAGCATTTGTCATGTCAAATTATTTTTCTGATTTTTACATCCATTTATGCCACCCATAACATGAAAAAGTAGAATGTACTTTTCCCTACAACATATAAAAGAGAGTATCACTATGTGCTTTTGAATAAAAATGAATCAAAGCCGATGTTTGAAATTGAGAAGGGGTGATTTGCTAGTCGAAGAACATCGCTATATCAATCGTACCAATGAATAATGTTTTTGCCAATACTATTTTAATGGAAGAATGTTACATGATCTAAATTATTCCTTTAGTTATTGTTTTACTGTTTTTTCAAAATTTTATCGGCCTTCTACGAGGAAAGATTGAAAAAGGTGTATTATCTTTTGTATAATCATCGGAAGAAATTGACAAATAGTCACTTTTTAGAACGTTAATTGAAATGCAACCATCCTTTTAGCATTATCCAAATTTCAATCATTTTTAATAACATTTAAACAAATGTATTCTTAAGGTTTTTGAAGATTTCGGTTGGATCTAGTAATTGAAAATTATTATAATTGATATTAGAAGGTTGTATATCGAATTTGGAGTCACTTAGAGTTGATTTGGATCGATTTTGAAGAAACAACGCATTGGTGAATTTATACACAACAAGTTATGGTGGTCTTTAGGATTTGGCCAAAAATCCTAATGGATTGCCAGAATTTTAAAGATTCAACAACAAGACAAAGTTGCAACAGTCAATTTTAGGAAAGAAAAAAACAATGATAAATTTCCTTGTCAAGTGATTTTCACTAGGTAACAATCACGAAGTAAGCTTGTCAAGTGGGCAGGGCTGGACCATTTAAACGTGGGTCATACGGGGGCCAGTTCAGGGTCGGGTCGGGCCGTAGTTAAGGGGCCTAGCTGGGGGCCGAGCTTGAGGAGGGAAAGGGTGTCCGGCCCAGCCCCTATCCGGATAGGGGGTACACCGCAGGCTAACCGGGCTGGGTTTTAGTTAGTGGTTCGGGCTGAATTTTATAATTTTTTTTTAAAAAAAAGTTCTAATACTAAAATTGACATTTACATTTACTAATAATAATAAAGTTAACATTTACATCTAATGATAGAATTTCTAAACTAAAAAAAAGTTTAGTCGTTTTCAAATTCAAAAAGCTAACCGTTGTAAATTGAGAAAAGGCCTAAAATCATACATTATCTTTGTCCTAAGACTCAAAATAGTACATATTCTTTCACATGGAGCCCTAATAGTCCTACTTCTTTGATAAAGTGGTGCACTTTTAGTCATAACCCTAAACACCATTAGTTTTTTAACAGACCTCTTCCCACATGCGTGGCACACGATCTCTTTAGTTCCAAACAAATTTCTACGACATATTTGAGATGTTCTCTTCCTTCTCTACCCAATTTCTTCTCCCAGATTTGTTGACCCTACTTTACAAATTCGTGAGATCAAGTGGAAAATCAGCTGAATCAAATTGATTTTGTTAAGAAAGACAAGAAAATGCAATATTGTACGTGAACTTTTAACAATAGAGTATTGAAGAAAGTTTTTGAGTTCATTTACATGGATGAGGAAGATCTTTTCAATTGGGAGTTCCTTGATTCTAACATTTATTTTGTGCAGTCACAAAATTTATTTTCCCTGAATGTTTGAAAACCAAGTTGGAGATGTTTTAGAAATTCGAGATTTTGCCTAGGTAGTTTTAATGAAGATTCAAGGAACGCACATTGCTATTTTCTTGATTTCTCTCATTTTTTCTGCAGTTCGGTGTCGATAAATTTGCCATTACTACCACAAGAATGAAACTTCTCAGCAGAATCGTTTTGTAGTTTCGTGTTGACAAATTTGCCACCTCCACATCCTCTTAAAAGTCACATGATTAACTATTTTCTCTTCTATAGCATGTCGAATCTCTAATATTGTTATGATTATGTTTTCTATTATTAGCTTGATCTCCTTTTAGCTTTTGAAATTTCAACACATCATTATTCGTTGCTTAGTTACAGTTAATTAGTCGGAGGGATAGCCAGAATTTGCATTAAACTTGCTTAGGTGACACACACGTGGGAGAGATATGTTAACAAACTAACAACGTTTATGACTAAAAGTGCACGACTTTGTTAAAGAAGTAGGACTATTAGTGCTCCATGTGAAAGAATATGAACTATTTTTGAGTCTTAGGACAAAGATAATGTATGATTTCGGTTCTTTTCTTAACATAGGAAAGAGGTTTGAGTTGAGAACTGTGAGAGGCATAGGTTACCTCTATATATATCACAAATTCACAATTTTTATAGTTAAAATCAAAGATGAACATTTTGACTCCCCAAATAACAAAGGTTTCAATTTTTTTAGGGAGGAAGGAAGAACCTGAAAACCCCATATTAATTAAAACTGGGATTTTTATATATTAATTTTTTTGTACCCATTAAAAGGACATGACCAAGTTCCAAAGTTTACACATTTGAACAGTACATCAAAAGTAAGAAAGAAGTTATAGTTGGGAACTTTGAGAAACATAGGTTACCTCTATATATATTACAAATTCAAAAATTTATGGTTAAAATTGATCAAAGAAGCATTTTTTAACTCTCCAAATAACAAAGCTACAATTTTTAAAGAAGGAAGGAAGAACCCAAAACCCCATATTTATTAAAAATGGAATTTTTATATATGAATCTTTTTGTGCTTATTAAAATTACATACATGTCCAAGTTTCAAGTTTACACATTTGAACAATGCAAAAAGTAGGAAAGAAGTTTCAGTAGAGAACTGTAAGAAACATAGGTCAACTCTATATATATCACAAATTCACAACTATTATTGTTAAAATTGATCAAAGGTGAACTTTTTGACTCTCCAAATAACAAAGCTGTCATTCTTTTAAGGAGGAAGGAAGAGCCCTAAAATCCCACATGAATTAAAAATGGGATTTTCATATATGAACTTTTTAGTGTCCATAGGTTACCTCTCTCTCTCTCTCTCTCTCTCTCTATATATATATATATATATATATATATATATATATCACAAATGTTGAAATTCAATATAGGGTTTCCAAAGCTCTCACAAGAAACACAATTCATAATATGTCTAAAACTAATCAAAGCACAATTCATAATATGTCAAAAACTAGTCATGAAACCTAATTTCTACTATTTGGTGAACTCTTGTATAATCATGGAGGAACGTGGCGTGGGGAAGAACAAAGATGTTCCCACATGTGGATAGAAGCCCTACATACCTGGTACACTCTAATCTTGTAATAAAAATCTGAACGTTGAAGAAGAATCCCAAAGCTTAATCTTGAATCCCTTTAATTGGGTTTCCTTGAAAATCCTAGTTAAGAACAATGGTTTTCTTGTTTATATTACATGAATACATGTTAGAATTTGACTTGGAATGATTGGAATAGGCTTACCTTTGAGTATCTTGAAAGTTGGGAGAGAAGAACTTCGTGCTAGGGCTTGGGAATGTGAAAAGTGAGAAATAAAACTGAAGTCTCGAATTTATACTGTTCACTGAAGTGAAAGATGTACGGGCGCAAAGTACATCCCGTACCTGAAATTGCAAATTCCAGTAACTAGGTTAAAATCACTGAGAAGTACGGGATAGAAGTGCGCCCTGCACTTCAAAGTGCGGCCCGTACATTTTGCTCGTATTTTGATGGCAATTTCCAGAAATTATGTTTTTCTCCCATGCCAAGTGCTGCTTACAAATACAGCCCGTACTTGGAAGTACGGCCCACACCTTGACCGTCGAAATCAAATTTCAATTTTTCACACTTTCGTCTTGGTTTCTAAGTCCTGAATCATGAATCATCGCCTAGTTTAAAGGTACGAGGTATTACAATATCTCCCCCCTTGGGATCATTCGTCCTCGAATGATGGGTCATGGTTAAGAAATGAACTAGACATGGATTGAGTACATGAACGTGAAGGAAACATGACATGAAACATGGAGATTGAATTAACATGACATGGTTACATGGAAACATGAATACTGAGACATGGAACATGGGCACTGGATACATGACATGAGCGTGAAACATGAGACATGACATGGACTATGGAAGGTTACCTTGAGCGTTCTCTGCTTGCTCTTCAAACAAATGGGGATATCTGGATTTCATGTCTTCTTCGGCTTCCCATGTAGCCTCTTCAACTTTCTGACTCCTCCATAAAAATTTAACTGATGCAACTTCTTTAGTTCTCAACTTGTGAACCTGAATCGACACCGAACTGCAGAAAAGGTCTGTTAAAAAATGAGAAAAGGCCCAAAATCATACATTATCTTTGTCCTAGGACTCAAAATAGTACATATTCTTTCAAATGGAGCACTAATAGTCCTACATCTTTAATAAAGTGGTGCACTTTTAGTCATAACCCTAAACACCATTAGTTTTTTAACGTGTGTGCCATACGATCCACAAATTTCTACGACATATTTGAGACGTTCTCTTCCTTCTCTACCCAATTTCTTCTTCCAAATTTGTTAACCCTACTTTACAAATTCGTGAGATCAAGTGGGAAATCAGCTGAATCAAATTGATTTTTTTAAGAAAGACAAGAAAATGCAATGTTGTACGTGAACTTTTAACAATAGAGTATTGAAGAAAGTTTTTGAGTTCATTTACATGGATGAGGAAGATCTTTTCAATTGGGAGTTTCTTGATTCCAACATTTATTTTGTGCAGTCACAGAATTTTTTTTTCCTGAATGTTTGAAAACCAAGTTGGAGACGTTTTAGAAATTCGAGATTTTGCCGAGGTAGTTTTAATGAAGATTCAAGGAACGCACATTGCTAGTTTCTTGATTTCTCTCATTTTTAACGATTCGGTGTCGATAAATTTGCCATTACTACTACTAAGAATGAAACTTCTCGTTGAGAATCGTTTTGTAGTTTCGTGTTGACAAATTTGCCACCTCCACATCCTCTTAAAAGTCACATGATTAACTATTTTCTCTTCTATAGCATGTCAAATCTCTAATATTGTTATGATTATATTTTCTATTATTAGCTTGATCTCCTTTTAGCTTTTGAAATTTCAGCACATCATTATTCGTTGCTTAGTTACAGTTAATTAGTCGGAGGGATAGCCAGAATTTGCATTAAACTTGCTTAGGTGACACACACGTGGGAGAGGTATGTTAACAAACTAACAACGTTTATGACTAAAAGTCACCACTTTGTTAAAGAAGTAAGACTATTAGTGTTAATATGTACTATTTTGAGTCTTAGGACAGAGATAATGTATGATTTTGGGCCTTTTCTCTTCCTATGTTTGATGTGTTGTTCAAAGATTTAAACTTGAAACTTGTACATGTAATTTTTATAAGCACAAAAAAGATTCATATATAAAAATCCCATTTTGAGTTCATGTGGGGTTTTAGGGCTCTTCCTTCCTCCTTAAAAGAATGACAACCTTGTTATTTGGAGAGTCAAAAAGTTCATCATTGATCACCTTTAACTATAAAGATTGTCAAAAAGATACTCCCTATGTGAGTAACATTTACCTTGAAAGAGTTAGGTAAACTAATGTTCAAGGGCACAGGGAGTGGAATTAGAAATAAGAAAGAATTGGGATCAAAGCGCATATGTTCTGAGGCTCCTGAATCAATGATCCAAATATTTGATTTAAGACTAGTGAACACAGAACTTGAGTATTTAAGAATAGTACCAACCACTGCATTTGCATTGATTCCTGTTTTTCCTATTTGAGTCAATTTACTCTGCTTATACATCTGCATCATTTCTGTAATTTGTTCCTTGCTAAATTGCTCTTCAAAATTGCTATCATTGAAGTCAATCCTGCATTTTCTTTAATTTGGGGTTGATAGTTTTTGGGGTTAGTGAACTCAAAATCTGCAGGGAATCCATGTAATCTGTAGCAATCATCATGTACATGTCCTGTCTTCCCACAATAAGTGCAAGATACATTTGGATCATATTTCTTCTTACCTCTGAATTTGTTTTGTGGTTTGCTAAACCTCTGGTTTGAATTATTGTATTTCTGAGAGTGTTTGGTCCTCTTGTTGGTTGGGTTTTGAATTTCTGTGCATTCCTTGTCTGTCCATTAGCCATGAATGCTGCAAACTCAGCAAACAATTGATTGTTTGGTTGCTTGGCTTGACCAACTGCCATAAAAGATCCATAATCAGAGGTGAAATGTGCATTTGCATTAGGGCTGGGTGTTCGGTCCGTACGGTTCAGTTTCACAAATTCGGTTCGATTTTTTGATTTTCGGTTTGTAGAAAATGGGAATGGAACCCGAACTGAAATAACTTCGGTTCAATTCGGTTTTTGCAATTTCGGTTCGGTTTATTCGGTCGGTTTCTTCGGTTTAGATATGGATGACATAGTTAAGCATCAAGCCGATACTTCATCATTCCAGAAAATCCTAATAGAGCTCGGTGTGAGACAGTAGAAGTGTTGACTGCATATCACTTTGTCAGCCAAAATACAAATTAATGCAGTGACAGAACTTTTCCCCACATTTCACTTAAGTCCTCTATTACTAGTATTTCTTGTTTATCAGCCAACATCTTCTCTACAATTCCAAAGATATGACAGAGGGAATGGAGATTATAAGTAGTTCCTACTTGTCAAACTTTGTTGTATCACATCTTCCTACCACTAACCAAGAGGAGTTTTTTATTCACAATTTGCAATGTTAATATTACTAAGATAACACCAATTGTCACGAGAAAAGATGCTAATGGGTGTTCTAAGATACATTGTTGAGGAAATTTATTAAAAATGTACAAGGAATATATAATATATGCTTCAAGAAAAAAGTGACTTGTTAAAATTCGGTTTTTCGGTTTAACCGAATTAAATTTTGCATAAACCGAAAACCGAACCAAATTATTAAAATCTTATAAATTTAAACCGAACCAGACCGAATAAACTGAAAAACCGAAACCGAAATTAACTTCGGTTCGGTTCGGTCGGTTTTTTCGATTTGAACCATATTATGCCCAGCCCTAATTTGCATACACTTCCCTTTAGTTCTCATCCTGCAAAAGCAAGGAATATGCAACATCCATTCCAGGCAAGGGATTCATCATAAGTATGTTTCCCCTTGCCTGAGCATATACATCAATTAGTCCCATTAGGAATTGAATTAACCTCTGATCTTCCAGTGATTTAGTTGATTTTACCTTCCCCTCACAGGTGCACACACATGAACAACAGACAATCACATTTATGCCATCTAACTCATCCCATAACCTTTTAAGTTTGGTAAAGTGCCCAGCAATGTCACCGTTACCTTTTACTAGACCGGATAATTCCTTTTGTAGATGAAAGAGTTTGGCACCATTTGACTTGCCAAAACTCTGTTCTAGACTATCCCAAAGCTCTTTTGCAGTTTTGGAACTCATCACACTATCAGCAATATCCTTAGATAATGCATTTAATATCCAGCATATGATCATATCATTAACACAGCTCCATTGTTTAAACTCTGCAGACTTCAGATCTGGAGCTTTACAAGCTCCATTGATGAATCCAAGTTTCCTCTTGGCTGATAGTAGGATAGATCTCCTCCAACATGGGTATCCTCTTCCATAAAAAACAATGTTGACTAGAGGCATACTAGGTGAATCTGAATTGCTTAGGTGATAAGGATGACTATTGTCATATGTGATTCCCTTCTCACCATTACTTGATTCTGTCATATCTGTTGTTTCAGGCATTTTGATTTACTGAGAATTTGAAATTGATTTTGATGTTTGACACAAATTTGGATCAAGCTTCGAGCTGCTCTGATACCATGAAGAAATTTGAAGATGAAGACACTGAATTTAGGAATTTTTCTCTGTGTATTTCATTCATCACCATGTACAACTATTTATAGAGAATTGCTATGTAACATAAATAAAGAAAATGGAAAAACTAATTACACTTCTCCTATTCTAACTTGTCTGCTATGTAACAAACTTTTATCCCTTCACGTGTTGGTCACATGACCATATTTACAGCTGTTGTAATTTTAATCCAAGGGTGGAGAATCAATCTATCAAGTGTGTGTGTTGTACGACTGAGATGATTCCATCTGGATAAAGTATTCTTGTTTTTGTCAAAGTAAGAGTTCTTCAAGTCATTTTCCAAATTATCAACCATCTTCTTCATTTCTTTCTCTCTTCTTCTTCTTCGTGTCTTTCATGGGGGTTCTGCATTCCAACAGAAATTGATTCCAAAATCTTTAGTGGTTGTTTGTTTTGTGAACAAGTTATCCCGAGATTACTATGTGGAGATTATAATAACATGAATTAAACAATGATGAGATTATTTAGTGGATATACCTTTTTTTGGTATGAGCCGAGGGTTTATCGAAAACAGCCTCTCTAACTCTCAAGGTAGGGATAAGGCCTACATACACTCTACCCTCCCGCACCCACTCATGGGACTTCACTAGGTATGTTGTTGTTATACCTTTTTTTTTTTTTTTGGTAAATGTTTGGTTCATTGCATTCAAAATGGGACATAAAAGGTAACAACTTTTGCGATCCGATCTAGTCCTTCACTACTTAATTGTACTTAGGAAACCAAATGCAAAAGTAAGGTTTCTTGATCATCCATTTGCTTTTCCGAGAAACACACAAGTTGACTTGCAAGCAATTCATGGACAGGGAGATAAGCCCGTCAACCGGTTTGGGCTAACCGGTTAAAACCGGAACCGAACCGGTAAAAACCGGAACCGGAACCGGTAGAACCGGTTAACCGGTTCCGGTTAACCGTTAATTGTTTTACCGGTCCGGTTCCCATTTTTTTGAAACCGGAACCGGTTAAACCGGTAAAATCGGAACCGGACCGGTTTAACCGGTTAAATTAAAAAAAAAAAAAAAAATAGCCGTTCATTGGCAAAATTGGACCGTTGGCAACGGTCCATTTGCAAAAATGGTCGTTGCCAAACGGTCAAATAATTAATTTTGCCCCCCCCCCAACCCCCGGACTTTTTTTTTTTTAACACTTTAACCCATCCCTCACCCTATATAAACCCTTCTTCATTTTCATTTTTAATTCACACCAATTCACTCTTCTCTTTCTCTCAAATCTCAATCTCTCAATTATAGTTACTTTGCAATAATTAGTCACTTTATATTTCTCTCAAATAAATATTACAAAGTCTTATTATAGTTTCAATTATTAATTTTGCAATTATAATATTGTTTGTGGAGTTGGTGATTTTGCAACAATCGAAGTAACTTTGGTGGATTTGCAATTCTAGCCGCCTTCACTTTGTTGGAAATTAATCCGGCAATTTGGTACCTTCGTTCCAACTCTATCTTTATTTTTCGCAATTTAATTCTAGCAATTTATTTTTCGCAATTTAATTCTAGCAATTTAATTTGTTGTGATTTATTTGATTGTGATTTAAATTAATTCTATTTAATAATGTCAAAGAGATTAAGACGTGGTGCCGGTAGTAGTAGTGGTATTGTTAGGCGTGGGCTTAATGAGGAAACATTTGTGGAAGAAACACCTAATTTAGGTATTGATGTTGGAGGAAATAATCCACTTTTAGGTCATGAGGTAATGCAACAACATTTTACCGACACTTTTAATGAAGACTTAGATGATGATGATGAAACACAACCCCCGAAAATCCCATAGGAGATACATGTCCGCACAATCACATACACAAGACAAACCGCCTAGAACTCGTAAACTGTGACTAAAGTTTGGAAATTTATGACTAAGAATAGGAAAACCAATCAGCTACATGTACCCTATGTGGACAAGTATTTAGTTTTAAGCAAGGAACTGGTAAGGATGGTGGAACGGGTACACTAAATGGTCATATGAGAACCAACCATATGGATGTTTGGGGAGAGCAAACGGGTTCAAATGTAGGGGGGATTCAAATGACGATAGACCCACGAACCGGTAGGAATTTTAAGTATGACAAGAAAAAAGAGCGTGTAGAAATAGTTAAAATGGTAGCTTATGATTGTTTACCATTTTCCTTTCCATCGGGTATGGGGTTTGTTACTTACATTCAACGTTGTTATAATCCGTTATTTGAGGGTATTCTTAGAAGTACTTGTAGAGCCAATGTTATAGATTTGTTTAAAAAATATAGATTTTATTTGCGCCATGTATTTAATTCTTTAAATTGTAATGTTTGTCTTACCGCGATTTGGGTCTTAGTCTTAACAAGTTAGATTTTTTTGCTATTACATGTCATTGGGTTGATGACAATCGGGTTATGCAAAAAAGAATTATAGCTTTTTTATATGATGAAGGAAAAGGTCGTCACGATGGAAAATTTTTAGCGGATTCAATGTCTACTATTATGAGATTTTTTAGCATTTATAGAAAAACACTTTGTATTGCTTTAGATAATGCTTCTAATAATACAAAGGCGATTGGTCTTTTAAAGAGAGAATTAAATCCTCCGCTAGAAAATATTTTTCATGTGAGATGTAGTTGTCACATTTTAAATTTAATTGTTAAAGATGGTCTTGAATATTTTGACGATTCTATTCAAAAAGTTAGAAATGCGGTTGCATTTCTTTTTTGTAATGCTAATAGGGGAAGAATTAGAGATTTTAAGAATGCTTGTGTGGAAAATAACCTTAGACCTAGGAAAATTCAAGTAGAAATTGAGATTAGGTGGAACTACACTTACATTATGCTACAACAAGCATATGAGTATAGGATTCCCATACAACAAATTCACAACAAATATAATGCGATAGTGATGATTGGTTAAATTTTTCGCATTGGGAAGATGTTAAAGAATGTGTTGAGCTCTTAGAAAATTTTTATAATGCAACTCTTGCTTTTTCTAGACAATTCTATCCCACGGTAACCGGAATTTTAGCCTACTTAACGGAAATAGCTAGAGTTTTACAAGAGTATAAATATAAACCCGGTTATCAAGCGTCTATTTTTGAAATGATAATCAAATTTAAGAAGTATTTTTTTCCCATCCCAACTTTATTTATATTGGGTTCTCTTTTAAATCCTTGTTTAAAAATGTCTTATACTAAAAATTTGGTTGGTCAAATTTATTCATTTTTAGAAATTGAAGCGGGAGTTCAACTATCTTTAGCTGAAGCCGAACTCGCTATTGATGATGAGTTTAGAAAAATTTTTACTCATTATTGTAGTTTGGAAGAACGTGCTACACCCGTTGCTCCACGCCCTACTACTTCTCGAGTAGCAAAAAGGGCTTGTCGGGTTTAAAGTTTTACATTCACACCAACTTCTTCTTCTAGTGCAAACTTTGATGAATATAACTTTTATTTGATGCAGCCAAATGTGGATATCAAGGAACTGGATCACTTGGACGTCTTAGCATGGTGGAAGAAGTACAAGGCAAGTTATCCGATACTCTCAAGAATGGCTCGAGATATCCTTACGGTTCAAGTATCAACCGTGGCTTCGGAGAGCGCATTTAGCCAAGGAAGACAGAGCAAATTGGAGACCATAGACATTCATTATCCGGCTTTAGCTTGCAAGTACTAGTGTGCATTCGCGATTGGATTAGATCGGAGCGACGCAACCAAAACTTAGAAGCGGAGGAAGGCGAAGAGGAAGAAATTGAAGATTTGATAGCTAGTGGACCGGACCAAATGGAAGACTTTGAAGATATTTCCATGACCGAATATAATGTGGAGAAAATTAACGAAATGGTTCAAAATTGGTGATTTTATTATTCGACTATTTCTATACTACTTATGTATTATTTGTAAGTTAAAAAAAACTACAACTTGCAAATAAATGTTATCCAAGAATGAATAAAATATATAGCTCATTGAGCTTTCTTCTATTTACTTGTGTTCATATTTTTACTTTTATAAAGTTAGGAATATACCTAAAATATACTAAGAATATACTTAAATTAAAAACTAGAAAGTTATATACTTGAAAAATAACTAAAATATACTAAGAATATACTTATAATATATAGTATATATATAACTTAAACATATATATATATATATATATATATATATATATATATATATATTAAGTTATACATATATATAAGTTATATATAACTTAAACATATTTATATATATTAAGTTATATTACCTAAGTATACCGATACATATATTGATATATATATAAGTATATTCTTTATATTTTAGGTATATATATATATATATATATATATATATATATATATATATAAGTTATAAGTATGCATATAAGTTATAAGTATATATAGTATATAACTTAAACATATATCTATATATATAAGTTATATAACCTACGTATATTGATATATATACATATATTCTTACTATATTTTAGGTATATGTAGTATATAAGTGTTAACTTAAGCATATAACTTAATATATATATATATACACGTATATTCTCAGTATTTTTATGTCATTACAATGCTTTGTTAGTCAGTAAATATTTAAACTTTACTTATAAACTTGTATAACATATGTATTTATACCTACAATATACTAATAAATACTATAATATATATATATAATACAAAAAAAAAAAAAAAGGTTTTGAACGTTTTTAATCGGACGGTTCCGGTTTGAGGTTTCAAACCGTTTCCGGGTTAACATTAACCGTACCGGTTAAAACCGGAACCGGTTAAACGGTTCGGTTTTTTAACCGGAAACCATGCCGGTTCCCTAACCGATTTTTGTTTGGATTCCTAAGTTAAACCAGTTGACAGGTATACAGGGAGAGGACAAAAGATCCCTTTTATCTTGAATATAATGTAAATTCAAAGGATTCCTGTAAATTTTTGGCTGTTGGCAAAAATATGTCCTGCCCAAAGATAAGCAAGGGCCAACAAATTTTAAGTTGTAAGAATATACTCAATAAGATATACAAAAAATTTATTAAACAAACATGACACATTTTCTATTGAGTTGACCCTAATAACGTCCTCAGAGCAGCATGAAGCAAAATTAAGCAATCTTTCCAACTTGAAGAAGCCAAGAATGCAGTCCTATTCTAATTCCCAAGCATATGCCCAAGTAGTCATTGTCTTGCATGTTCGAAGAATGAATCCGGTATTTCCAGAGGAGAAGATAATGTTGACACACACTTGAACTGTTACACGAAGATCATACAGTACTCATATTAGATAACTAAACTATGAAGGTATTTACAACAAAATCACCAATTATCAAACACAGATTAATACCTTATGCAGCTTGTATTTGTCCCTCACAGCTGCCAAAGTGCTTCCTCTTTTACTTAATTGCAAGTCATGTATGATAAGAACACATTCCTTTAAATCTGCTGCTTTATATCCTGAGCAACTTTGAAGGGCCAGACTCTATAAAATAAATAGAGTTAATTAATCACTCCATATTATCGATGAACTAAATCTAAGCAAATATTGAATCAAAATCCTCACCCAAGGATGTGACTTTGGCTGTAATGTGAACCTTGATAGGAATATCACAGCAGCAGCTACCAAAGAAGGCAAGAATTTCACGCAGCTGTAATCCAATAAACTTAATTCTGCTAAGTAGTATCCTAGAAACTCCAACTGTAAACCGGCTTTCTGCAAAGAGCAGGAAAAATATAATAAGCAAACATTTAACAAAAACAAAGTTGAACTGAAAATCATAATGTTCATGTCATATTTATGCACTTACTTTGTAATCTTCCTGAGCAACTCTAGTAAATCTTCTGACAAATGTTTTGGTTGTGGGATTACCCATTTCAAATTTGAGGGATTGTAACACATCAGCCTCCATCTTTACCACCTCTTTCTTTGTAAATGTATTGTCTGTAATGTAACAAAAGTCCTCAACATTTGGAGGGCTAATTTCCTCATACTTCCTGATCATAATCAACACATTATATTAGATTCAAAAGCAAACTTACACACATATCCAGGAGAATAAAACCAATTCTTGGATTCAATACTTACGCAGCAATGAGCATTGCGGAAACACCCAAAAGCTGAAGTCTTTGCCTAGGGATGACATTCACCGATAAGAATCTGTCAATGTAGGAAACAGTAAGGTACAATGTGTCTACTAAAAGTTTGTATTCCTCTGCAACTTCCACCAGCCAGTCAACCAAAACTCCTCTCATGTTTGCAGTCACATCCTTTTGAATCTTCTCAAGGTAATCAGGCAATGGTCTTCTCTTATTCTCAATCTGATTCGAAACACCACAGAGTAAGTCAAAAAACTCAAAAGCCCAAATGCAATTACGTTAGTGGTCGATTACTGTGTATAAGAATAGTACTGAATAGAGTGTGTAACTAATACACGTATTGGTTATACATGGGTTGAAAACACTACTACACAAGGAATTAAACAATACCAAAGCTAATACCAATATTATTTTCTCTAATAACTCCTACCAAACGACCGCTTACACTAATTTACATGGCTGGAAATCAAGATTTGGTTAATTCAATGATATTAACCAAAACCCAATTGACAAAATTCAATCTTTAGTGTGCCCATTCGCAAAAATCATCCATAAGAAACCAAATCAGGCTCTATTAGGTAAGACCCAATTAAACATTTGTCTTCTTATTCTTTTTATGAAAAATACTACATTTTTAAGCATACATGAAATGCAAACACACTTGAGCATCCAGATCTAAATGATTAAGATTCAAATATCAAATGAGACCTAAAACAACATCCATTTTTTTTAATTTTAAAAAAAAAGAAAAAAAAAGAGAGGGAGAAAAAGGACTAACCTCCATATGGTGAAGATAACCATATATATCAGAAACATAAGCACTACACATCTGGGGGTCATCAAATTCCTTGTCTTTTTCATTAACACACCTTTTCACCTTCCTCTTAGTAGTAATCTGCTTAGTTTTAGGCTTAATCTGATTTTGAATCTCAGCCAAAACAACTCTCTTCTTGTTGGGCTGTTGTAGGTACTGAACCATAGCTTCTGCTTCCCTTTTCTTAGCCAAACGAGTTACTCTCACACAATTACCTTGGTCTGCCATTGCTTGTTACTCTGTATCTTTCTCTTCCTTTTCCTCTCTGTGTATATTGAAAGGGAAGAGAAAGTTGAGGAAATGAAAGAGAGATATGTGTGTGTATATTTATATGGCGCCATATTCAGCATAAAATTTTCAGTTTGGGCGCTATGTGGGTGGCTGGCAAATGGTTTTTAAGTTTTAAGATTTGGAAATTGTTGTTTGGAGGGTTGTCGGGGTAAACTTTTGGCTAATTGTTTTTTTTCTTTTTCAGATTGAATTTTTTAAAGAGTGAGTTTTGAGTTTCCCTCCAAACACACCCGCTTCTTTAATTATTTTTTATTCATCCTCTATGTTAATGGTTATTTCCCTACGTCCCCCTTCTAATAGAAAAGTTCATTGATAACTAATGCATGCAGCGTTTAGTTGGTGATATTATGCGATTCAGGGTGATATTTTTCGTTTTTCAAAATTCAAACTGCATGAACATTGACAACATTTTAAGATGTATTTTTCATCAAATTAATATGAGAAAAGTTGCAATTTATAGTAGTTTTCAAATATATAAATTTTAATCTTAAAATATTGAGTTAATCTAATTTAATTTAGCTTCAAAGTTTAGTTAAATTGACTCTTGAAAAACGAAAAATGTCACATAAATTGGGAAGGAGGAAGTATTATTTTTTGTCTAATTGAATAAAGATATAGAAGAATAAAGAGAAAATTACACCCTATGTCAAATTAGGGTAATAATGCTACCAAAATTGACCCATTTTGCAAAATCTTTCAAAAAATGACCCACTCCCTCCTCCCCCCCCCCCTCTCTTTGCACTCACTCCCACCTCCATAGTCGTCATTTCTCCACCATGACCCCTCCCTCACTGCTTCGCTCCTCTTCTCTCTTCCCTATTTCCATAGTCACGTTTCTTCCGTACTCTTTGTGTTTCAGGTCTAATTCCGGCAAAGCAAGCCATCTCCAGCCAAACAACGCCCAACGATTTGACCGGATTCATGGTGTATTGTTACAGATCTAACCGGATCCTCTTTTTAACATCGTCATCAGAGACTTTTTGTTTTTGTTTAAATGTTAATTGTATTGTTACAAATCTGACCAGATTCGCGTTTTACCGGCAACCTCCATGAACGCCGATGAGTGCCCTTTTGTTTTTATATATTTATACATGTTTGCTGGTTTTGTCCCATCTCCGATAAATATTTACGGGGGTGGTAGAGTAGCCGGAGGTGGAGCACAGGTGACAACGATGGGGTCGTCGGAGGTTGTTGAGGTTGGCGTTGGAGAAATAGGGAAGGGAGGGCAGGGGTAGTGGGTGTACAATATTGTATAACTAGTATTGTATTATAGTGTATATGGGTATATATGGTGGTATATGGGTGTATATGATGTTTATGTATATGGGTATATGCGTGTATATGGGTTAAAATATTGTATATGGGTGTATATGGGCTAAAGCTTTGCAATGTAAGTTTTGGGCTATATTTTTGCAACGTAAGTGACCAAATTGTATATTTATGAAATTTTCCCAACTCTTATGGGTCCTTTAATTTGTGAACAAGTTATACTAGAATTATAATATGAGATCGTAACACAAAAATTAAATAATTACTCAATTATATATTAGATTTTTGTTATGGTAGATGTTTGTTCATAGAATTGATTATGGACTATAGGGGGCTATAACATGACGCATATATTTGGTCTTACACTATATAAATTTGAATCAACTTTTACTTTCATTTTTAACATGGGCCTTGTTAGAAGACTTTGGAAAAGGGCATTTTTGTCATTTGATTGTTTAATTCCGAAATTGTTATCACGCGATGAAAATTGTGGTACGGAAATAGTATCAATTTTGTGGTATCACCAATCTGGTTATTACTTACACTGAAACTTAAATTTAAATTACCCCCATAAAATTATGCTGGAATTATAATTTTGAGATTAAATAATTTCTGAATTATTTACCACGCTGGATGGCATATGGAGTTTAAGATTTGGAAAATTAACCCCATATAATTATGTTGGAATTATAATTTGAGATTAAAAAAATTCGAATATTTTACTACGCTGGATGGCATATGAGAGTTTAAGATTTGGAAATTGTTGTTTAGGGGGTGTCAGGGCATATTTTTGGTTAATTATTTTTCAGATTGAATTTTAAAAAGTGAGTTTTAGGTTTCCCTCCATTTGCACCGGCTTTGGGAAATTCACGAATTGCCACTTCTTTTGGGGTGGTCTTTAAATTTTGCATTCGTATTTGAAATCTTTAAATTTTGCCACCCGAATTCTCCGTAGGTTCCGGGTTCGAACCCCCGCGATCAAAATTTTAAAAAAATTCGCAAGGCGAGTTTAAATTTCGCTATCCGACGGCATACATTTGTGAAGGAATTACCAAAGTTGCTTGGGACCGGCATACTTATGCCTTATGGGCGGACTTGGCATAAGTATGCGGGTCAGGCATAACTTTGATAATTCCTTCTGAAGTTTATGCGGATCCGTATAAAAGTTTGCCCGTTAAGTATGCCCCCGCTTCGGCGTAACTTTGTGAAGGAATTACCAAGGTTATGGGACCGCTCTTATGCCTTATGGGCAGACTTGGCATAAGTATGCCGGGTCCCGCATAACTTTGATAATTCCTTCACAAAGTTAATCTTGTCGGCATAAAAGTTTGCCCGTTAAAAGTATGCCCCCCGTACGGCGTAACTTTGTGAAGGAATTATCAAAGTTATCTGGGGCGAGCATACTTATGCCAAGTCGCCCATAAGGCATGAGTATCTTGCGTGTCCGTAAGATAAAATTTGTAATTCTTAACAAAAGTATGCGGTCGGCAGATACACGCGAACCAAACCTTGTCTTGCGATTTTTTTTTAAATTTATGCTTGAAGCGGGGGGTTCGAACTCAGAACCTCATGATTTCGGCGCGAAAGCTCAAAGTTGCAATGCGAAGGGCAAAATTTAAAGACCAAACGATATGAGGGGCATAATTTAAAGACCACAAATATGAGGGGCAAAATTTAAAGACCAACCCAAAAGAAGGGCACTCCGCGCAAAAAAAAAAATCAATGTAGAGAGGTGGGCTTTTTGTTCAATTTGGGCCAGTTCTGTCCTCCATTTTCTGTTGGACTTCACCTTTATATGTGGTAGCCTGATAAATCACAGCATAATTTTGGTCCTTTTTCATCATAAAAAATTCACGAGGTAGCCCATTTTGATACCGCCAGTTAACCTGTACTCGTCATCTTGATTTGCAAATGTATACCATTTAAACATACAATATTTAAAGTTAGGCTTGACAAAATTAAAATTCAGATAAAGTGTTTAGAACTTTAGCCGTATGAAACTCCACATTAAATTGTATGTATGAAGTTGTCCTAAGTGGTACACATTAAACAAAAAAAAAAAAAAAAAGCGAGCACAAATTAAATGACGGTGTTAAAATCGGATATTCGTGCACTTTTCCCCTTTTCGTCTCTTTTGCATTTTATATGTCACTCTTTTTTTTTAGATTTGTTCTAAAAGAATATTTGAAAACTCTTTCAATTTTAATAATTTCAGTTCATTGTTAATAATACACTTTTATAAATATGACATGATATATCTAACATCAAAAGGATTTAAGGGTACTTTTGATAAGTCATATGTTTAGTTAATGTGTCAAAAGTCTCCTTTCTTTTCTTTGTAAAACTCCATGTCAAATTAAACACACAGAAGAGCAAAGAGAATTTAAACACGCCATGTCCTTTAAATATTGAACGTAAACTGCACCTTTCAACTAGAATTCTGAAGAACTACTACTCCGTCCGTCTCGATTTATGTGACACCATTTGACTTGGCACGGAGTTTAAGAAAGAAAGGAAAACTTTTGAAATGTGTGGTCCAAAACAAGCCTTATATAAATGTGTGGCTGTAAATCATCTCATAAAGTTAAATTATTTTTAAATATAAAAAGATCACATTCTTTTTGGGATAGACCAAAAAGGAAATCGTGCCACATAAATTGGGACATGTTGGAAATTTTCAAGAGAAAATACGCAAAAAGGAAAAAGTATTTTTCTTTCTGAAAGAGTACATCTCTTCCTGAAACAATGCATCTCTCCCTAGAGGTTGCGTCGTTTAAGGTTCAAGAGTTAAAGACCTCCTCTATAGATAGAGGAAAATCCTGGAAATATTTATAACATGAGAAATACTCAAAGTACCAATATTCTTCCTTAAGAAAAACTGCATAAGCTTAGTTACTGCAACATTAATTCTTGTGTGTTCAGAGATTTGTTTACATTAGTTCTTGTCTTTGCTTCATTCTATCCCGGGAGAGTATTTGTAAGGGACAAATAATTCTCTTTGAAAAGTGATCCAAAAAAGGTACACGGCTTGAAGCATATCCAGATTTCTCACCACAACCACACATTTTTCTAACAATCAAAGAGAATGATTTTTCATGTTGATGCTTACTAAAAGCTATATTTTGGTTACTCTCTCTGTGGAGGATTAAATATCTCTGGTTTAATTTCATTTCACAATGGTTTAGAAAGGAAATAAAAACAAGAAATGGAGCCAGTCACCAAAAATCACGTTGGGCTTGAAGAAGTGAAATACATTAGGTTGTCACCATGTTTCCTTGGATTACTAGAAGATGGACATATCA
>NC_081353.1:42315108-42337681 GCF_029784015.1 Lycium ferocissimum | reverse complement strand
GGGAGTTTAAGATGTTAATTTGACTTATATTGTATATTTAATGACAGAAGAGAATACTTTGTTAAAGTAGTGGTTAAAAAGAGAGCAAATATCAAATCAGAGTTAAAGTATGCTGAATAGTTTCATGTATTTTAGTATTTGAAAGTTGTGGAAGTTGTACATAAGTTGAATGATTGAATATTTTGGAACGTCCCAAAATGGAAAGTGTCAGATGAGTTGAACCGAGAGAGTAACAAATAAGAAAATAAAGTGTGCAACTTATAAACACTTGGCTATGAGTAAACATTCCTCTTGCTTTCTGCTGTCTCTACTCTCTGCTTGATTGTAATAGAATTCCGAACAATATTGAATTAATCTAAACAACATCGGTTAAAGGTATAGAAGCTGCATACGAAATTGAAGAAGAAGACAGGTACAACATTGGCATCATAAATTCAAACCCCAAAGGTGTTATACTGCTCATGAATGTGAACATTTCATCAAGAATGTACGACGTAAAGAAAGCAAACAGCATGTGTTCGACAAAAAATGGACCCTGTTGTCTCAATCTGGCATAACCATCTCCCCAATATGTTGTTCTGGAAACACCTGATACTGTAAGTCCAATCATTTTCTTTTTAAACATAAAAAATGTCAAACATAGTTAGTGAAATTTGGAAGCATAACGAATCAATGTGTCTACGCAGCAAGACCTGTCTGGAACGTACGTTCAGATATCTTTCATCGCACGTTTTGTCTTTTATCTTGGAGTTTTAGGTAATCTCTCAAGCAATTAACGTCTTAAGATTATATTGACTAGTACTAAAATTGTTGGCCTTGCCTATTGTTGCAACAGGAGTATCAGTGATAATCATTTGCCTAATACTAAAATCTTGGGGGCTTGTGATGATGAGAGTTATGTAGAAGAAACACCTGTATCAAGTGAAATAACCGAGACCAATCCAATTTTGACACAGAAGGAAGTAAGATCAATTTATGGAACATGTGAAGAAGAGGCAAATTCTGGCAGATCAAGCTCTTCAGATGATTTATATGATGGGAAGATATACGTTATCTGCTATAACAATTCAAGAAACTGCTTTTTTGTTCCCTGTGGTCGTTGTGTAACTTGTCAAGAATGTGCTCAGAGGTAAATAATTCTCTCCACAAAGTCTCAAAATAAATTTTTACACATTACAAAAAATTATGAAGATACTCGTAAGATCAGTTTCCTGCAAGATCATGGATGTTGAGAGTAGGGTGTGTCCAGCGTGCAGAAGGCCAATTCATAAAGTTAGAAAGCTTATCATTCCTTAAATTCGAAAACTTGACTTTTTGAGTTGATGTTGTTGTTCTTTTTTTTTGGGAAATTTTAATAAAGTTATGAAGATGGGTAATCAGTGTATGAACTTTTAGAGATTCCATAGTTCTTGAGAAGATGGGTAAGGAGTAGTTCATTCAAACAAAAGGTTGGTTGAATTGCCTAATTATATTAGGACAATTTCATGGTTCATACACTTAGTCAAAAGGAATAATCCAATTGATTCCGTGAATTTACTTATGGGCTAATAAATAAGTGAGCTTTTTACCCACAAATTTAAATGCGTATGCCAATATGCTGTCCTGCTTTATTGCTACGTAGCAATAGAAGCCGGTGTATGCTACTTTAGTGGCATCTTTTCTCCTTCTCTTTGCTATGGACAGGAGCACTAGTAGACAACGGGATGGAGCAGCTGCAACGTGTTGTCCGTAACAGAAAGAAAGATACTATTACTTTGCCTCTTTGTTGCTTCTGTTTTATTTTAATTTTTATGTAGATGAATTACATAAGGAATCAATGTAGTCGAAAGGATGGAAAGTAGCTTTCTATTTGCATTTCTATCGGTAGGAAGAATCGTATTGTATGCATACTCTAAAGAAATGGTATAACTCCTTACCAAGGTGAAGAAGAAGGGCAAGAAGGAAGTTTGAATTCAAACTCAAAGGTCTGAACTTCAGATATTTGGATCTGAAATTAGGCTTGGCCAGTCCCAACTTCAGGCATTTTGGTTGGAAGTTTTCTAACTTCAGTTCCACAAGTGTGAAGTTGGAAGATGACTAAAAGTCTAACTTCAGATCTTCAAAGTTTTAGACTAATGCAACTTCAAATATTTTGAATCTCATGGTTAGGCTTGACCAAGTCTCAACTTTAGACTCGAAGGACTGAAGTTGAAAGTTCATTTTGCGATTTCAACTTCAATCCTGCAAGTTTGAATTTGATTTTGAAGTGGCTAAATATGGTTACAACTTTCGGCATTTTTTTAAAATGACGATCCTCCAAGCGGTTATTTGGGCGCTTGGCCCCCAAAAGTTTTAGTGCTTGGTAGCTGATGTTATTAGGAGACTCCATTTCCATTACTAGCAATCCATTTTAGAAAATTAATTCTGGGGTAATTTTGTGGGTGGAACAAGAGATATTGTATCACACATTTGGTATAATTAAACTTAGCAATCTCAGAATTATTTATACTATAGTTGTAATTATATTTTTATACCACAATCTATGTGTCACGACCCAACCCCGTAGGCCGTGACTAGTGCCTTATCTGGGCACCCAAACACACTTATCCAACGCTATCTCAATTTATGTCAAACGCATCCAAGTATATAACAAAGGCCGACAAGGCTATGTTTCAAATTTATGTAATTTGCGAGAAAAAAAATTTCGGGTACGAGTTTCCTTTGTTTTTACGGACCATCCAAAATAACCTGCGCACGGGGGGCACAACAAAGGCCACACGGAGCCAACAAAACATCATATATATACATAAGCGGATGGGCCGGCCGCGCGAACGGGATCGCCTAAACACAACAGATACAAACACAACCGTACGAAGTAGGCACAACCCACAAAACATGTCCACTTACGACCCTAAATGACAGACGAACCATATGACGGACGGGGCCCCCGTGCCCCCGAGCAAACAAATATATACACATGGACGAATATGTACCAAAGGTAGGCTCGGAATAAGAAGCACTCCAAGACCGCCGATGAAAATCCTAGGCGGGCATCACCAAAAATGCGTACTGCGGGTATTTAAATGCACCGACGAAAGGTCGGTTTTAATATGTAACTTGTATGCAAAGTAGAAATATACAATATGTCAAATCGAGCCATAATCGAAGCGGAAATACGTAAAGTAAGTACATATCCAAAATACCAAAACGTTTACTTATTAATAATATTTTTCTCAAGAAAACGAACTATGCATAGAGCTCGGTGTCACACCACATACCGCGGTCCAAAAATCCAATGGCACTATCACATCACATAACATACCGCGGCAAATACCCAAAGGCAATATCGCAGAACATACCGCGGCCAAATACCCGACGGCAATATCCATGACATACCGCGGCCAAATACCCGGCGCAATATCACAGACACAATATACATAACATAACATAACATACCGCGGCAATACTCCGCCGGCAATATCATATAACGACATACAAATCATTATTACAAACCCAATAGAATAACCAGCGTACTACTATTTCCAACCCAAGGAAATAGTCAATTCAAATTTTCTCCGAATGTCCCTCGAAAGCATATCAATCCAAACTTTCGTAAATCATAATCCCGTATCAAAATCACATGCATACGAGCAAATAAATAATTAAGCTACCTTTCAAAAAATCCGTGACCAAATATATTTACTAACATCGGAAAAGTGCGAAAACAAGTTTCGGTTTATCGAATTAGTACATCAAAGCTACAACCTTCCGAAATCGTCCCATGTGTCAAAAACGTATTATCAAACTCAATAAAGTAGTTAAAATAGTCATATTTGAAATCGAATAATCATCACAACATTTTCTTCAAGAATTGTCTAAATTACATAAAAAGGTATCGCGGGACCTGGACGACGGTGTAGACCAGGCTGGGCCCGCCCATGAAAAACATACTCAATATATATCATACAAACTCACTACGAAAGTTTCAAAGCATTCCAAGCTTTTTTCGAAAAAGTTATGAGCGTTTGTAGCTTTTGAATCGCTAATGAATAAGTTCTTAAAAAAAAATCAGCTTTTAAGTAGCCTTTGCAAATTATTAATTCCAAGGGTATAAGGATCAACGTTATGGCATATTAGCACAAGGATACCAAGGAAACAAGTGCAAATCATATACAAGCTCGGATTGCGAGAATAGAGTTTCGAGGCTTGAATCATAGCCTAATTTAACTAAGACATGCCAAAAAGGAAGGTTACTTTACATACCTCAAACGCTCTCCAAAATGATCCGAACTTAAGCTAATCCAAACTATGATTCGGCTGCTTACGATCTAAAAATAAGCCATAAAATGCCAAACATTAGCTAATGACTTTTAGGCCTTAAATTCCAATTTTAATTCTACAAAAATTTGGGCGATTTCCCCCCGTAAATAGGCTACCCGAGAATTTAACTCGCTCAAAATCAACAACAACAACCACAATAACCAACCTAGCAACATCGATAATCAATTCGAAAGGCAAAGTAATAATAGTAGCTCTCTTTACATCATTCAACAATCTTTCATAAATTCAATTCGATGGCTTAACTTCAAGCTAACATCGACGCTTATACATTCGCATACTAACCCGAACCCATACCAACAACATTTAAGGACATTCTAAGCAATTCATACAACATTTCCAATAATCCCAATTTTTCTCCAAAGCGGACGAAAACAGCCCCAACCGAGACAGTTCTTAATTTTTTTTTTCTTCATTTCCAAATCATGATTTGTATCCACAATTTACATTCTAACAATGCTATCTCATCAATATACCAATTACATTAAATATACAATAACCTCCAAAAACAGCCCGCAACATTAACAACATCATTTTGAGTCAACAAACATTCATTTCCAACATAAGATTCATAGCGACGACGATTAAAACAATAAGCGATATTAATTCATCCTTTACCAAACATTTGAGGGCTATACACGGCCACATTGTACATGAACATATAGTGATGGTTTTTATTCTCCTCTCCACTCCACAACAAGCAAACACGATACAAGAATTAATTCATCAATTCCATTTTTCAACACCCATTTACACGGTAGCTCCTCAAGCACACAACCCACTTCCAACACACTATATTTCAAGATATTCATCCATATTAACACACTACAATAGGCATAAAACATTTATAACCCATAAAACAAGAGAAATTCTTACCTTTCTTCTTTATTCCTCAATAGGCTAGTGGTTTCCAAAAGATGAGAAATAGTGGATTGATCGCTCCAACGATGGTTCCACGCTACTTAGAGACCTCAAGATAATAGGTTTACATCAATGGAATAATTTTAGAAGGACAAGAAATGGGGGTGGATTTTCTTGAGCCTTGGCCAAGAGCCTCCTTCAATGGAGAGGTCTTGATTTTTTTTGTGCAAGTGTTGAAATGAGCTTAAGATGACTAGTAGTCATCTTTTAATCCCTTTATGAAGAGTACAAAAACTTGGCCCACTTTAATGTGTTGTTCCACTCAAAAGTTGACACACAAAAATTGTGTAGGGCCTCAATCCACTCACATGGCCAACTATGGAAAATGGATGATTTTTGAACTTCCAATTTTATCACTTTTGGCCCCAAATTTTCCTAATTGCTCCATACCAATCAATCGATTACGCACAACTTATGTCTTAAAAAAAAAAGGTCAAAAATCCCGACTTTGTATCCCGAAATAGTTTTGTCCTTAACTTATCATAATTAATCCGGATTATTTCAATGCACAAAAATACGGGTTCTAACACTATGAGGGACCATTTTTTCAACTTAAAACAATAAGATGACATATTTGCAATTCTCCAAAGTTTATCTGAAATTTTTTAAGAAAGACACCACGACATAGAACATGACACCCATAAGTAACATATAAGTTGAAAGTTCAACACTAAAGGCCAAAATTTCACTCATTCCTTGTGACAAGAAAGGAATCTTAATTGATGGAGTAAGATTGTTCTGGGGCCACTGCAGACAAGCGTAATCAATTAAGGATTTAGCTTAATTATATACAGGGTCAGTGTAAATAATTTTTTGTCAATATTGTACTTTAACATATTAAAACGAAGAATTTTACTTATTTTTTGGTATAAATTAGGCTAATAATAGATTTATCAATTGTTCGATCATCATGACCTGATAGGGTAAAAAAAAAACTATACACTTTCAGCGCACATAAGTCAAGTTAATCAATACATTATCATCAACAATAATTGTTTACAGATAAGTGGCTCTTCTTGCTGTCCAAAGATGACAAAGTCAAATGATGCAAGACATAGTATAAACTAAGACCTTCTTGCACCAAATTTGAACTCATCTACCTAAATTTTGCCTAGCCAGAATCTAAGTTGGCCTAAGAACCCATTGCAGAAGTTAATCAGTGAGCAAAGTTGAGTATTCTAGTTATTTAATTTACTGTGAAAAGTCTTTCTTTGATTGTATTTGCATCAACCATGGAAATCTCATACTACATCCTCATCTTCACTTTCCTTTACTTTGTAAAGAACTATTTCCTTAGAAAATTCCAAAATTTCCCACCAAGTCCCTTTATCTCTTTGCCCATAATAGGCCATTTATATCTATTCAAGAAACCACTTCATAAGACATTATCCAAGATCTCAGAAAAGCATGGTCCTTTGCTTTTCCTCCGATTTGGATCGCGTCCTGTTCTGCTTGTCTCTTCCCCCTCTCTTGCAGAGGAATGTTTCACCAAAAACGATGCTGTTTTTGCCAACCGTCCAAAGTTGCTTGCTGGGAAACATCTTGGTGTTACAATTACACCACTCTTGTTTGGGCTTCGTATGGCCAACGTTGGCGCAACCTAAGATGGATTGCTACTCTTGAAAGCTTGTCCGCTCAGAGAATTCAAATGTTTGCTGATATCCGTAGACATGAGGCTCGCGATCTTCTCCAACCACTTGTAAGGGGCAAAACCAGTGGTGGAGATTCTAACAAGAACGTGGTGGATATGAAAGTGGCTTTCTTTGAGATGACAATGAACATCCTGATGATGATGATTGCTGGGAAAAAATACTATGGTGATTCTGGTGAGAAATTGGAGGAGTCTAGGAGGTTTAAAAAGATTGTGACAGAAACTTTCCAATTGAGTGCCGCAACAAATGTAGGAGATTTTGTGCCTATACTTAACTGGATTGGTGTAAACAAACTTGAACATAAGTTGAACTTGCTGAAGGAGAAGAGGGATAAATTCATGCAAGATTTGATTGAAGAGCACAAGAACAACAAAAATAACAATACCATGATTGATGTTCTTCTATCACTCCAAGATTCAAAACCCGATTATAACACAGATGAAGTGATAAGGGGCATGGCAATAGTCATGTTGACAGCAGGGACTGATACTACAGCTAGCACAATGGAATGGGCATTGTCACTTCTTCTAAACAATCCTGAGACACTAAAGAAAGCTCAAAAAGAAATAGACACTCACATTGGACAGTCATCAAGATTACTTGATGATTCAGACCTTGCTCATCTCCCTTATCTCCATGGAATCATAAATGAAACTCTCCGAATGTGCCCAGTTGTTCCATTTCTTGTGCCACACGAGTCCTCGGATGAGTGTGTCATTGGAGGTTTTCGTGTACCCCATGGTACAATGTTGCTAGTGAATTTGTGGGCAATACAAAATGATGCTAAGTTTTGGGAAGAGCCAAATGAGTTCAAGCCTGAAAGGTTCATCGATTTCAAAGGGCAACGAGACGGGTTCAGGCTAATGCCATTTGGATGTGGCAGGAGAGGATGTCCAGGTGAGAATTTGGCAATGCATGTTGCTTCTTTGGCATTAGGATCACTTATTCAATGCTTTGAATGGGAGAGGATAAGTGAAGAGCCGGTTAACATGACTGGAGGACCTGGACTCACTATGCCTAAGGCTATACCATTGCTAGCAAAATGCAGGCCACGCCAAAATATTGTTAACCTTCTTGCTCAGTTGTAATCACAGTTCTCCCCTGCACTTTCTCTTTCAGAAAGAACTAATAAATGCAGAAAAACGATGTTGCATTGTCTATTAAAACCTTACTAAACAAAAACTAAGGCAAAAGTAACATCTATTTTCAAGTAGCTTGCTAATCTAGTTCTATATCTATATATATTATAAAGTTAGGCATAAACAAGGTGATATGATATATCTCTCAGAATCTTTAATAGCTCATCACTTACTCCGAGCTTTTCACCTTAGTGGTGAGGGTTCGAATCCCCTACCCCATTTTCATTTCCGCTTCCCCTACCCCTATGTAAAAAAAAAAAAAGATGTGGTACATCTATGGTCACCGTTTCTATTCATCTTTTTTTTTTTTCTCATTTTTTTGCATTTTCCTCCTTAGTAGATGTCCAAAAAATCTGAAAAGAAGCAATAAAATACACCTTCTTTATGTCACACGTTCTATATCCTGATCCGTATCACTCATACTCCCCTCCATTTCCTCCAGTTGTACTTTATATTTCTTACACCTGTCATCCCACAAAATCAATGAACCAGATTAATTTATTTTGACTGAGTGATTTAACCATGGTTAACTATTCTTTCTCTCTCCCTTCTCCTTTTCTCTTCATTGAACACGCACACTCTTAAGTCTCTCTTCTCATTCATCCTCTTTTATATTATATCCATGAATGCCATAACAATTTTTTCCATTATTTCAATTGGACGATGGAACTAGATGCATAGAGAATCTGATGAAGTTGAAATTACAGAGAGATTGATTATAGGGAACTAGGGATCTTCCATCTCTAGAGACATTAAAAGAGTGTGAATATGGCTTCCAATTGAAATGACCAGATTACAGCCATGGCTATAGCGTGGATGGATGGAAAGATGTACCAAAATTTTTAAAAACAGTGGATGGATTGAAAGAGATTATTATTAATTTATTATCAGCCCACTTTCACCGCCATATCCACGAAAGCTTCGAAACCCAGATTGAACCATGACCATCATTTCATCTAACAAAATTTTGGCGAAGAAAATTCCAGATTGAAGTTCTTAATAAGCAAAAACATGAAGATATAATGAATTTCATAAGAATCCAAAGTTAGCATTCATCATTTTCCCCTTCTTCCAAATACCTACGCCTCCACCCAGCTATCTACAGTCCTCCGCGTCCATTTTCGAAACCCAGATTGAACCATTGATTACTGATTTTTGTAATTAGCACAACTGGGTTTCTTTCATGGAGAAATTCGCTAGAGTGAAAGGTTGCTGCTGGCAGCATAGGCGAAAAGGGTGAAGAGTTAGTTAACAAAATAAATCTGGTCCATTAAAAAATTAGAGAGACAGGTGTAAGCTATTTAAGATGTTACTGGACCAAATGGAGGGATGAGTTACTGGAGGGGAGCTGCATCCCCCATTTACTAAAGCTTTTGCCCTATAATAAATGTACATTAATGTGTATAAATTTGATCCTCAAGAGTTTATATTTTCATCATCTTCATATTCCCCAATTATCATTTTTATTCAACTTCCTTTCACTATCTAACTATAGATACATGCATTTGTGCGTTTTTGGTGCTGTTAATAATTGAATTGCTCTCTCTAAATGTCTTCCCAATTTAGGATGACTTGGAAGATACTTTTAGTGTGTGTGAGTTGATTAAAAGGTACATTGGATCGGCACTTGTTGTAATTGAGAAATGGGGCTATAGAGTTGAAAAGCATTGGTTATTTTTAGAGACTGATTTATTATTTTTTATCACTAGTTCAAATCACATCCAAAAGAAATTATACATAATATAATTTCTAAGACTAAAAAGTACTACTCCAGTTTCTAATATACTACTTAGTAGTAAGTATATTGTTTTTTTTTCTCATTGCTTTTTATCTTTTCGTATAATTTACTTATATTTTGTAAAAATTTATTTATTTTATTATTCTTTTCTGGTCTCAATGGCTTCATCCTAACCCTTGAGGTCGGTAGGCCGAGAGAGGCTGGGCTATTGAGCCTCACTTCTAAATGGGCCAAAAAAATTTTAGTCCAACCCTGCTTAAGTAAAGGGCTAGGTTTGGGCCTCGCGGGCCAAGTCTATTTTGAGAGCCCTATAGCCATAATCCTCGTTTAAGTAGATTAATTGGTATAATTGAAGGGTAATGTTGGCACTTTCTCAAAATTTTAATCCTCCTCCTTCTCACTTTATTATTTTTTCTTTTTCTCTTTTATCCTCCTCTCCTCCATTGTACTACTCCACCACCCTTTAAAAATATATCACCTCGAAGAACTAAGAACCAAGTTTTCCAATACATCGTAGCAATATTGTGGCAGAAAATTTAAACCCGCTTAAAATGGAATACGGAAAAAATTGGTTCAGCTTCTGGAAAAGTTTGAATGATTGAAATGCACTACTATTTGTGAAGATATGGGTATTAGTTAGAGGCTAGATCCTTGGATTAGCATTATGGTTTCTCAGATTTTACACGTGTGATCCTCCTTCTATAAAAAGCGTATTAAGTCTTCATTATTACACATCAAGAAAAGAGTATCTTAGTTATATACATCTATTAGTTATATACATCTACTCTATGCGTAAAAAATCAATCAATATATAATATAAAGCTAGGCATAGACAATCCTATGTAGCACCTCTCTATCAGGGGCGGATTTAGCTAATTATATGGGGGTTCCCATGTATTTGTGCGGATCCTGTATTTGCATTGAAAAATTCAGCAAATATATAAAAAATACTATTTGGGAACCCATTAATAAAGTGTGTTGTTAGTCCACTGGCAACAAAGAACTCTTAAAGCTTTGCTTCTTTTGGTCAAGGGTTCAAATCCTTGGTCACATGTAGGTCTTTGCTTTGCCTCTTTACTTTTTTAGTTTGAAATGGGTTGGAACCCACAAGGAGAAAAGGCCATAAATAGTCCCTGAACTATGGGAGTAGGTCTAAAATGGTCCCTGAACTATATACTTACCGGATTTAGTCCTTTAATTATTTAAAAACTTATCAAATTTGATCTCCGTCTATTTTTTTATACAAACAGCGTACAAACTCATAAACCTTCATGAGTTTATGAGACCGTCGGTTTTTTAAAATGACACCATCGGTTTTTAATTTTTTTTTTTTTTTTAACAAAACCGATCTACTGGGTCAGTTTTTCGTCGATTTTAACCGACGCAGTCCGTCGGTTACGAAACGCGAGAGAGATCTTGAGGAAAAAAGTTGAGGTTAGATAACGAACTTGAGGAAAAGAAAGCAGGGAGAGAGAAATATAGGTCTGAGAAATGGTTTAACGATTAATCTCACGATGGTTTATGAGTTTGTACGTTGTTTGTATAAAAAAATAGACGGAGACCAAATTTGATAAGTTTTTGAATAGTTAAAGGACTAAATCCGGTAAGTGTATAGTTCAGGGACCATTTTAGACCTACTCCCATAGTTCAGGGACTATTTATGGCGTTTTCTCAACCCACAAGTATCAAATCCTGGATCCGCCTCTGCTCTCTATGGCCAAGAAACACATTTATTTTTTCTTCCTTTTTTTTGGCATTTTTCCTATTATTTCCCATTGGCTATGTTTAAGAAACATAAAATTTACTCATTTTGACTCTCTTAATTATGTTAAACGTGGTATGTTAAAAAAATAAAATCCATCTTTTTAACTTTCTTTATTATGCCGAAAAACTTAAATGTCCCTCATTTAATTCTCATTTTAACACATTCCTTTTTAACATTATATGGCTTCCGTTTGCCTTCCCTCAATTCTGAACAAATTGAAGAAACAAAATACCATAAAAGTCTCTATTAAATAAATATTAATGCAGCCATTTGCCTTCGCACAAATCAGTGGCAGATCCAAGATTTTTATTCAGGATGTTTGAAAAAAAAAAGTTAAATATAATTTATTCAGCATGTTCAAAAGTTGAAATATGCACATAAACATAGAAAATTTACCCTATATATACACTGTAATTTTTTACCGAGGGTATTCGGGTGAACACCCTCGACAACATGTAGATCCGCCCGTGCACAGATTCATTAGTGGGTTTTAACGCTGCACTATAACTAGTGTGTTTTAAATGTCCCATAATCAATTGATGATGCAAAAATTTATCATACGTAACTTTTTCATATTCTTTCTCCTACCTCTCGAGCAACATACGTAATTAACATCCCTCAATTACTACTAATTATTCCTCTCCTCATTACGGCTAATTATTTCTTCTCCTAACATCCCTCTTTCTTCCATCTTAATTTCATATCTATTTCTACTTCAAAAATCTAGCCTTCTTCAACTACTTCACAGCTGATCCAGGTATTTTTTTCTTCTTCTGTCATATGGTTCATGAATTTTGAATTTTTTTAATGTATGTTTAAGACCACTTCAATTGAAAATGCTAAAAGTCAATAGTTATTATTTATATTTAATATTAAGTATTTTCTACTTCCATTGATATTCTTAATTGAAAATACTATTCTATTGAACTGTGTTTGAAGTCTTTTTCGGCTTCAATTGCTTGAATTGTGCTTATCAAGTTACAAATCTGTGATGTTTTCTTTTCCTTTATTTAATTTCACTAATTATGGTTGTGTTTTTTTCTTGCATGTTGATTAATGTGTGTATTTGGATTATTTTATCTAAGAGGATATTGTTAACTCTTTTGTAATTGACATTTTCTGAAGCAATTGCAATTTAGAAAACCTTTAAAGAGTATCATTATATGTGGCAATTGACAGATCATTATTTTTTGAATGACGTTTTGATTGATGAAAAAAAAAAAAAAAAAGAGTCTTTGCTTACAGATTTGGTTCATGAATTTGAATTATTGTAATGTACGTTTAAGACCTTTACAGTTGAAGATGCTGAGAATTGTAGTGCCAATTGTTATAATTTATTTCTAATATTAATTTTTTCTACTTTCATTGATATTTCTAATTGAAAATATTATGCTTTTGAACTAGATTTGAGTTCTTTGTCTGCTTATAACTACTTGAATTGTGCTTAGTGGGTTACACACTTATGATGTTTTTGTTCTCCTTTTTTAATTTCACTAATTATGGTGTATTTTTCTTTATTTGCAAGTTGATATTGCGTGTATTTGTTGTATTTTCCTTAAGAGGATATTGTTAAGTCATTTAAAATTGACATTTTCTGAAACAATTGTGATTTAGAGAATCTTTAAAGCCTATCATAATGAATGGTAATTGAACCATCATTATCTTTTGAACGAAGTTTTGATGGATGACAAAAGTGTCTTTGCTTACGGAATTGATTTCACGTGAAAAAGGTATGAAGTCAATTAATTTTATATTTTTATTATTTTTCTTTCTAGACCATATATAAGAGGATAACTTTTGAAGGAATGAAGGTCAATTAATTTACATTTTATCATTTGTTTTTATTAATTTTCTTTTATACCTAAACCATACATAAGTTTTTTTTTTTTTTTTTTTTTTTTTTTTTGAATGATTCCTTGCTGTGAATTTTGATTAATTTTGTTGTGTCTTGTGGAGAAAAATATTACTTTTTGTTTGTTATTAAAAGTGTGGAGTGAGTGATGTATGAAGAATCTAAAATATATTATTATCATGCATTTTCTGACCTTTTATACCTTATTCGTAATCATAGTTGATAGTGCAGTTTTATGAAAAATCTACATTGTACAATCATCTAGCAATATTTGTTTGTGTCGGTATTATTTACTTTAAATCCATTTTGTGAGATTCTAACGTTTTTAAAAGCATCTAAATGAATTCTAACACTAGTAGATTAATAAAATAAATTTCTTTGTAATTTATCTTCTAAAACGAGAAGAAACTAATGTAAAATATTAATAGAAAAATAAAATTTAAATCTAACTCTTTTTATGTATAAAAAATATCTAATTATAATTGAGTTAAATGAGAAAGAAAGCACTGTGTTGAGTAGATAGGTGGAGACTTTGAGGTGTCGGGACTAAAGATTTTAACTTTCTAAACTCATGTAAATATTTAGGCGTCTATTTTTTCTCAATTTTATTTTTTTATTTTTTCCCTTCTATTCAGGGTTGTGGGTTAGGAATGGTGATGCACTACTAATATATGAGAAGAAATTGAGTTTTTAGAAATTTAGAACTTTGTGAATACAAAAGGACGTAGCTAACAAATTTTGTACAGTATTTTTTTTTCTTTCACTATTTTACTTGCCTAAATTGTTATTGCCTAACAAAGATTTTTATAGCTGATATGAATAATTTTTATCGTTCTTCTTTATCTCTCAAAGTAAATTTAACTAAGAAACTATAGCATAAATCCATGGATATTTTTCCACGGCGTGGTCAAATACACTAGTTGGAGTATAGAGTAGCCTTAAGAAACTGGTCCTCTCTTAATTGTAATTCACGGTTATTCCCATCAAATAACATGAGAAAGGCGCATATAAAGGCAAAAAAGAGATAAATTAGTTTCTCTGAAAGTTCAATCACTTCCGCTGAAGGTAATTCAAGAAATTCAAGAAAACATATAGATTCAGGTATGTTTTCTTAATTGAAATAATGTTATAATATGCCTTGTGAAAATCATTAAGTTCCACGATCCTAAAGTCATGTCAGGTTTTCAATTAGATTATTTATGTTTCACAATCTATAATCGAGAAAAACCTAAAAGGAATATGGTAAGAGAAGCTTTTAAAGGAATTTGAGATTTGACGGATTACAAAACATGTTTGAGCTCTGGGACTTTGATTTTCATCGAAGAATCATGTTCAAGGATGGATTAGAAAAGAAAAATAAAGATAATTTTTTTTTTTTGAACATTGAAGTTCGTCGCAAATGGAGTAATTTGTGGAATTTTTGGCAGAAATGACGTTTATCAATGGAGATTCTCACTTGGATTTTGTGGGGTGTGTGTGAGGTGGGGTCGAGGGCGGGGCGGGGGGGGGGGGGGTGTTGGAGAGAAGGAGAAAGACAAATTAAATAAACACGTGAATTTTCAAAGAGGAGGATTAAAATTTCAGAAATGGGCGAAAATTACCCTTCAACTATACTAATTAATCTAATTAGACGAGCATTAGGATTTAAGATTCAGCTATTACCGAATAAGTAAGGTTGTCAATTTAGTTTAAAAACCAACTTAACCGATTGAACCGAGCCGATTTTTAGATATCTTTTAACAAAACCAATGGGTTTTTATATAAATATATAACCGTACCGAAGAATTACATAGGTTTTTAATTTTATAAAAATTGACCGAAAATATATCCAACGGTACCGAATAATATATGTTTAAAATATATTTTATATATTAAGTTTAGAAGTAATAAAACATTAAATTTTTTGCTTTAAATTCGGGGTGAAGGAAACGATTACAAGCCAGCAACATAACTAATGCCCAAGTTTAAAATCCTAACACTGAAACCTATTACACTATTGTATTCCTATCAAAACTAAGTTAGTTCTAGTATCTTGAGTAATATTAGTAAGCTATAAGGTCTTTCAACGATCTTGGTTAGCTAGCAAGCTTCAAGTTATTAGATATATTTCCTTTCATATGACTTAAATTTCTCTTATTGGGTACTAATTAATCTTAGTAGTCTCAGTTTTTGAGTCCCATCTTGATTGATTTTTTCCCTTTCGTGTCATCTAAATTATATATTTTTTGTTTTTGCTTAATATTATTTTATATTACCGTAAAATAGTGGAATGAATCTCTATTCTTGTTGTCTTTCTTGTTATCTTGATTCATCACCTTTTAACAGTAAAAATGTCAAGAAAGTTTTTGTCAAAGTCCTATAAGTGTATACATGGTAGCATGTTCTAATTTTTCCTAGTCACTTTTACATATTATTTAACAAAAAATACCGAAAATTAACCGAATCGTAGCGATACCGAAGAGAAACCGAGATGATGGGACGGTTTCAAAAAATCTAATTTTGGTTATACAAAATAAAATAATCAAAAAATTACTATGGTATAAATTTTATAAAATAATCGTCTGAACCGTACCGTTGACACCCATATGAATAAGAGTAGAAGTGGTTCAATTTTTAGATGACAAGGGTATTGTGATACTAAAAGTTAACATAGGGCAAAAATGCTCTATTTTCGATAGTTAAAGAATAATTCGGTCCTTTTCCAATTAGTATATGTAGAATTTTAACTTTGCAAAGTTATTTTTAGCTTTCTAGGCCTAAAATAACCACTTTCTGTATTCATTAAGGGTTAGTTTTGTTTAAGTGGTATACATATGAAGGACCAAAATAGTCCAACCTTCATATATTAAGGACCATTTTTATTATCTTCTCGACAATGTGGGTGTGATTTATATGTGGTAATGTGGAGGGAATCCCAAAACAAAACTTTTAAAAATTCAATCTGAAAAAAATGCCCCGACAAGACGTGAGACCTTAAACAACAATTCCCAAATCTTAAACTCAAAAACCATACGCCCAAAACAATAAAAGAGTTGTATTGGGTGACATTCAAGATTTTTCTAATGTGGGTTTCAATCAGATTGATGACAATGTGTTTGATTCTTTGCCTCTGAGACCCAAATGTAAGCAGGCAACTAAAAAGAAGGCAAAAAGGTCTATTATTGAAAGCGAGAAGGAATTTGATGTTGATGGAGGTTAGTCTTTTACTCCTTTCAATAAATTTTGGATGTTGTCTTAGGCTTCATTTGTTTTCACTTTACTAAAATCTTTGAAGGCACAAGATGGGGGGCGGGGGAGTGTTAAAATTTTAATTGATTATTCTTTGGACCCAGATAAATCACAACAAATTGTAAAGGTGCGGAATATAACATGAGAGTAATAAAATAAATGACATTATGAATTTTTATACTGGTTTGCAACCAATGTGGTGTCCTAATCCAATCCCCTTGGGTTGCAAGGAGGCAGTGGCGGAGCCAGAAATTTTGTCAAGGGTGTTCAAATTTTAAAGGAGTGAATAATTTTTTTAGCTGAGCGGGTGCAGAAAACATTTTTTTCACTGATGCATGGGTGCACCCAAAATTTAAAATCAAATTTTATATCATTTAACTAAATCATATTGAAACTTATAATTATGAAACTATCAATTGTATAAATCAAAAATAACATAGAAAAGTCAATAAAAACAATTTTAGCTACTAGTTGAATTATATAAAGAATGGCACACATCAAAACTAATGTAAAGAAATAATTAAAAAAAAAAAAGAAAGAAAGAATAATCATGCAACATAAAAAGAAAATTAGTAACTACTTCTCTAAATTGGTACAGTAAAATAAAAAGTCATAGTCCAAAACAATCTACAGGTAATATGAAAAAAGAAAAAGAAATAATAGTTGAAATGAAAGAAAGTCTCTAACTTTTTTTTTCTTTTATTTTGATTGATTTCTACTGAAAAAGTAGAAACGGGAAGAAGAATATGAACATTTTTACTTGATGTGCAGTATTTTAGATGATACATTTCTTAGTTAGTTTTATAGACATGTAATTACTATAACAAAAAGATAGAAAATCTTATGTTAATGGCTGCAAAATTAAAGAAGAATTGGTAGGATCTAAGGAAGAAAGTAAATATGCACTGCTACTAGAATCTGGCCCAGCAAGTGTCAGCTTTGTCAAGTATTGTTTTTAATAATTTTTTCATAAAAATGACTACAAAAAGTTATGCCACGAGCAGGAATCGAACCGTAGACCTCCATTGCTTCAAGTGAACATCCTTAGCGCTGTACTGTCTCTCTCAATTGTGTCAAAGAGTGTTCATTTGTCTATATGTCAACAAATTAGAGAATATTTTAGCTATATGCACGGTCTAATTTTCCCGCGAAGGGTGTTCAGTTGTACACCCTTACTCGGCTGTAGCTCCGCCCCTGCAAGGAGGTTTTCTCTTTAATCTCTTTGTAATTTGAGTTGAGTACAACTCGCTCACCAACGTTTAGCACCAACGTACACAAGGTTGGTTTTTACTCGCTCACCAATAACGAACAAGGGCTGATTTTGACATGCTCACCAACGACTTTTTTGGTTTTCACTCGCTCACCAAAAAAAAAAAAAAAAAAAAAACAAACAAACAATGACGCAACTTCTCAATACAACAATATTTTGTCTCTCTTCTTTTTTGAGTACACAGGAAATCACTAGGATTAGTATGCTTGCTAAAAGTAGAACAAAGAACTTGAGGATGGTTGAGACGAAAGTATGTGTGTCTACATGCTTTTCTTCTTTTAAGAGCTCGTATTTATAGCCTTTCAACTTGTTTTGGTGATTGCATAACCCAAGGGAATTTCTCAGATTGTTCCTCAATCTTTTTTGTAATCCTGCTTCCTTAAATTTTGGAGAGATATCTCTTCTTGATTCCTTGACCGTGGAGAGCTTCTCATCTTTTCTGATATCTAAGTGTGTAGTCAAAGTTCCTTGAATCTCTCACTAAATGTCCTTCCTTGTTGTAGCAGATTCATGGTACTTGAAACATTAATGATCCTTCCTTCTAATTCTTGATATTCCAGCGAACTCTTTATGAACCTGGTCATACTTTGTAGCCTTCACTTGAACTTGGACAATAAATGAGTCTTCCTTAAATGAGTCTTCCTTATTTGATGTGACTTTCCAGGTGTAGTCTTGTAAAAATCTTTCATCACTCCTTAATTTGTAGTATTTCCTTGTTTGCTTCGTGGATGCACAATCTTCTTGGTCTATTATTCTTTCCAGCACATATCTTCAATTTTCCTTGATTGTTGTAAGTAGAAATCTTCCTATCATGCAAGCTTCCTTAGCATGTAGGGATCTTACTATTGGAACTTTGTGCTTTTCAAAATGAATCCTTCCTTGATTCCATAATTGATTGATTCCTTTTAGTGCTTTCCTTCCACATAGAATATATTCCAGAGATTCAATCCAACCCATTTATTAACTTTGAAAGCCTCCATTATGGATCTTCTTTCCTTAATAGCTTCAATAGAAGTGTTAGAAAATATTATTGGGTCGGCCCCATAAGCGGTCTTAGATGGCCCATAAGCCCATTAAGTGTTCCTCGACGTTAAACCCTAGAGCTATCCCCTATATAAACACTATTATGAGCGTTTAAGAAAAGTTAATCCATCATATAGAGAGGACTAAAGTTTACACATAATATTTATATCTGCATCTGAAGGGATATCAAGGTTGTGGAAACATGGGGATTCATCCACCTTATGAGGATTTCCGACCTGATGCGAGTCGTGGTTGCTGCAAATCCTCGTCCATTGAGGAGAAACCCGTAAGTCTACTTACTAGTATTTACGAATCAAATACTACAAGAAGTTTTCACTCCTTATAAAAATATAAGTCAATCTTTGGTGCTTCCTCTTTGCTTTTGGGTTCTCCGCAGAATATTGCATTTCATAAAAATCAAATATTAATAAATAATTCCTTTCTTGACTCTGTAGTAGGTCCCGTACATCTCTTCCATATAGTATCTTCTTTCCATAAAGTAGTAGATCTTGACCAAATTCTTCTTCATCAATAAACCTGTATCAAAATAAATTTACGTGTACGTAAGTGTTCTTTAAGTAATAATTGTGTCGGTTTGTTTTGTTATCATCAAAATTAATAGGTGAAACCTTGGACCTAACAATCTTAATTTTAATCATATAGGTCTCAATGATCAAGTGCTTTTGCATTTCATTTATTTTTAGAAATGCGACTTTTATCTAAAAGTAATTAAGACGTCAAATGTTTAATTGGGTCTTACCTCGTAGATCCTGATTTTGTTTCTTAGGGATGATTTTGCAAATGGAACACTAATGAATTTTTGCAAGTGAGTTGTGGTTAATATCATTGAATGATCAAATCTTGATTTCTTGCCATGTAAAATTGTCTGTGTTTGTGTGCAGTACTTTAACAAGTTACTGGTATCTGGGATTTTGAGCTTTTGACTAACTCTATGGTTTATCAAATCAGAGTGAAAAGAGAAGATCATTGCCTGATTACCTTGAGAAAATTCAGAAGGATGTGAGTGCAAACATGAGAGGAGTTTTGGTGGACTGGCTGGTGGGAGTTGCAGAGGAATACAAACTTATTTCAAACACATACTGTTACATAGCAGAGGGAAGTGCCTCTTCATAGGCAAGTTCAATTGATAAAATTTTGCGTTTTCCTTTACTTTTACTGGAATTTTATGTGAGCCTCAGACATTAAAAAAATATAGAAAGTAATAGCTTCCTGTTGGTAATAAATTTGCTTAGAATCATTTGTCTGAAAGCATTAATCGGTAAGCCATCATCAAGCCTTCTATATTCTCTCTTCATCAAATAATGAATTTTACTCCAATCAATCTCTTCACCAAAACTAAAAACTCTTAAACCCTCATTCTCCAAACCCTCCAAATAATGAATAATACATTTAATCCCATTCTTGAATTCATTAATCCTCAAATCTATCAAATCCTTGTCCACTTCAATACCCTTTTTTCCCTTCAACAGCTCCCCATAAACTTCAACCCTCACAGAACTCAACTTTTTATTGCATTTTTGCCCTAAAACCCCAAGTAATCCAACTTCAGAAAAATACCCTCTAACCTACCATTCAACTCTGCTTTATCGGATGACACCTCAATATTTTCTTTAACCCATGGAGTATACTCAATATCAGAGGAGAACAAGTGTTAAAGCAAATATTGAGGTATCATTTGATAAAGAAGAGTTGAATGGTAGGTTAAAGGGTATTTTTCTAAAGTAATTTTGAATGGGTTACTTGATAGAGTTCTAGTGCACAAATGGAATAAAAAGTTGAGTTATGTGATGGGTGAGATTAATGGAATTTTTAGTTTGTTGAAAAAAAGGTTATTGAAGCAGAGAAGGATTTCATACCATTGAGGATTACTGAATTCAAGAATGGGATTAAATGTATTATTCATCATTTGGAGGGTTTGGAGAATGAGGGTTTTAGAGTTTTAAGTTTTGAGGAAGAGTTGATTAGAGTAGAATTCATTATTTGATGAAGAGAGAATGTAGAAGGCTTGATGATGGTTTGCCAATTTATGCTTTCAGACAAATGATTCTTAAGCAACTTCATTGCCAACAGGAAGCTATTAGTTAATACATTTTTTTAAGTCTGAGGTTCACATAAAATTCAAGTGAAAGTAAAGGAAGCCGCAAAACTTTATCAGCTGGACTGGTCAGACACTTCCCTCTGCTGTGTAACAGTTTGGGTCGTTCTAGCTACAGTTGGAGGATTTTGAAATTTCAATGATGTTTCCTACATCGACAGATTCTTATCCGTGAATGTCATCCCTAGGCAAAGACTTCAGCTTTTGGGTGTTTCTGTTGGGTCCATCCTCTTATTTTGAGGAAGAAAACACCTCCCTTATTTTAGGGAAGAAAACACTTCCCTTGTTTTGAGGAAGAAAACATCTTCCTTGTCTTTGAAAAATTGTCAAGTGCTTTTGCTTGAGTCACTAATGACATCAATAGGTTCATCTCATACCTATAAATAGGAAGCTTTCTCATTTGCTAGACACACCAAAAATTGAAGAAGACAACACATCCCAAAGAGAGAAAATCTAAGAAAATACTCTTAGTGAAAGGCCCAAGTAAGAGAAGGTCTTCTAGAGAATTTTTCGTAGTAAAAATTCTTGAGTGTAATTGATTGGGGTTGTGAGGTTGAGTTGTAAACACTTGTAATATTTCTTCTTTAATAAGATCTCAACAAGAACGTGGACGTAGCTCTCACATCGTAGGTGAACCACTATAAATGTGCGTGTTATTTATTCTTCGCTTACATCACTATAGTGAGCAGTTCTCTTCAAGGAGGTTGGTATTTAAGTGTCCAATTATGCGACCCTCCAATCTTCCCCGGAACCTCGCTACAAAGGTCGGATTTGGGATTTAAATCCCAACAATCGGTATCGAGCAACAAAGTTGTGTTGTGATTTAGAAAAGACGGGGAGGCGAAGATGGTACGACGCCGAGACTTCGGTAAATTCCGATGGTACGATTTTGCGTTAGAATGCAAATTGAAGATTATTTATATGGCGAAAGCTTCGCGAACCTGCGAGTCCTAAACCAGAGGAGATTTAAACAAGCGAGATTGGAATCTCGCTCGACGGACATGTGCAGGAGTCATTCGGTACGACGTCGTCGAAGAACGTCGTATTCACAACGTGGCAGCGGAGAAGACACACCGCGTATGATGAAGGTATTGTCGATATGTATATAGAAACCTATCGCAAATAATAAGGTATTTCTCATGAAGAAACTATTTCATCTAAAGATGATGGAAAACGCCGATGTCGTCGCACACATAAATGAATTCAATACCATTGTAAATCAATTGTCATCGGTAAAAATTGATTTCGATGATGAAGTACAAGCTACGAATTTTGTTGGCATCCCTACCAACAATAGGTCAAACGCATGAGTAGCAAATGTTAGTAATTTTAAGAAAGGACAACCAAAGTTCAACGATGTTAGGGATCGTATCCTTGCTGAGGAGGTGTTACGTCCCGTATTTTTATACATTGGGACAACCTGGATTAACCATGATAATTTAAGGCCAAGATTATTCCGGGATTTGAAGTCGGGACTTTCGACCATTTGATTTTATCAGGAGACATAAGTTATATATGAAATTGATAAAGATGGAACACTTAGGAAAATTGG